>NC_089492.1:146653232-146951753 GCF_036850765.1 Saccopteryx bilineata
CATGTTGCACAAGTCGTCAAAGCCGCATTCCAAGAGCTCGAATGGGAGGTCCTTCAGCATCTGCTGTATTCTCCGGACCTTGCACCGACCGATTACCATCTTTTCCGCTCCCTGTCAAACCATATGAAGGGCGTTACCTTCGATAACAAAGAGGTCCTTAAAAAGTGGCTCAACAACTTCTTTGACACCAGATCAGGCGATTTTTGGCAGAACGGCATCAACAAATTGGTCAAGAGGTGGGAAGAGGTTGTAAACAGCAAAGTCGAATATATAATTAACTTATTGATATAATTATTGTTTTTTGTTTAAATAAAAGTCTTCGGTAAAAATGCTATGAACTTATTCCCCAACCCAATATTTAGTGTTAAACATATTGGATGGCTCTCACGGAATTACGTTTTAAAATATGTGGCGTTCATGGTTCTCTCAGCCAAAAAGGTTCTCAACCCCTGTGTTATGGAATTCAAATTATATAAACTATATAATAAGAAATATAATTCGATTTCCACTATTCTATTTTAGCTTGACTGTAGAATGAGGAAGATATATTTTTAAGTAAAGTTAATTGTTAAGTACCACTTAAAATTAAGGTACCTTGCAAAGAAATAATAATGTTTAAACTTTTATGATTTTTAGCCCTGGCCAGTTGTCTCAGTAGATAGAGTATTAGTCCAGCAAATGGAACTCCCGGGTTTGATCCCTGGTCAGGGTGCAAATGAGAATCGACTGTCTGCTTTGCTTCCCCTTCTCCTTCTTCTTTCTTTCTTCCCCTCTCACAGTCAGTGGCTCAGTTGGTGTGAGCATCAGCCTCAGGTGCTAAAAATAGCTTGGTTGTTTTGAGCATTGGCTCCAGATGGGTGTTGCTGGGTCTATCTCAGTTGAGCACATGTAAGAATCTGTTTCTCCTTCTCCCCTCATTTAAGAAAAAAGAAAAAACCTCTTATGTTTTTTAACACTTACATGATTGGAGACAAATTAATATCATACAGCTATTCCAGTAGCACTTCCTTAAAAAAAAAATTGGAGAGGGGAATTTCATTTCCAGCCATGATGGAGTAAGGATTTCGGACTTGCACTCCCATTGTATATAAAGGAATAACTGGGCAGAGTCTATGAAACATCTATTTGTAAACAGCTGGCAATGCAGAATTTTGATCACTGAGAGAAGGGGCTAAAGTGAGAGAGCCATAATATGTCTCTGATTTTCTGCCTTGAGAAACTTTCTAGATCACACATAGTACATGGAAGGGGAAAGGGAAGGAGATTCCAAGTAGATCATGATGGTCTCACTGACTTGAGTAAACAGAGATCAAGGATCAGGGAGGCTGCAGTGGCTGGAATTTGTGGGGCAGGATATCAGAGAGAAGGGCATTGCCTAGAGAAAGAGCTCCAAATATGTCTATGGGGTCCCATAGAGTCTGTCACTAAATACTAAGTTCTGAATATTTAGAAGAAATTTCAAGTTGTTGGGCAAAGAACAATTACTGAGGATAGAACAACTACTAGGAGGTCATAAGCCCAACAGTTCTAGCACTAACAAATAATTGAGAGAGATAGTAGGGTTCTGATCGCACACAGGAACATTTGGGACATTCAGTAGAGACCCTAGAAAGGTTATGCCTTCATATTAAAGTTAAAGCAGCCCTAGATTAAAGGGTACTTTAAGGCTGTACCAAAGCTTAAAATCAAGTCTTCAAAGCTGATCTCTAGGCAGTTTAACTGTCTTCTAAAATAAAGCTGGATGATCTTTAAAGAACAAAAAATTTACTGGGAGGAAGTAAAGAAAGTGGGACCCAAAATTAGAAGTCTGTATATAAATAGATCCAGAAAAAACAGGTGATCAAAAACAGACATACATTTTACACAACTATTATATGTTGAAGAACTTAAAGGAAAACATGAACACAATAAGGAGATAAAAAGAAGGTATAGAAAGAGCAAAATGGAACTTCCAGAGATAAAAGGTCTGAAATAAAGTAAAATAAAATAAAAACTTCACCAAATGGGTTAACAAGCAGATTAGACACTACAGAAAACATGATCAGTGAAACTGAAGGTGGCAGTGCAAACTATTAAAACTATAGTACAGAGAGAAAAAAGTTTATAAAAATGAACAGAGCATCAGTGACCAGTGGAAAAACAAAATGATCCAACATGTAATTTGAGTCTCTGGCAAGGAGTCAGGAAAAGATCAGATAAAATGATACCTAATGAAAACTGCAAACCCACATATACAAGGAATTCTTCAAACAGGATCAATATAAAACCATACCAAGGTATTATATTACAAATCACTGAAGGTTAGTAGAGAAAACAGACTGAGCAAAAAGACACTGAATAAGAAACAATAAGAATAATAATTAGGCCCTGGCTGGTTGGCTCAGCGGTAGAGCGTCGGCCTGGCGTGCAGGGAACCCAGGTTCGATTCCCGGCCAGGGCACATAGGAGAAGCGCCCATTTGCTTCTCCACCCCCCCCTTCCTCTCTGTCTCTCTCTTCCCCTCCCTCAGCCAAGGCTCCATTGGAGCAAAGATGGCCCGGGTGCTGGGGATGGCTCCTTGGCCTCTGCTCCAGGCGCTAGAGTGGCTCTGGTGCGGCAGAGCAACGCCCCGGAGGGGCAGAGCATCGCCCCCTGGTGGGCAGAGCGTCACCTCTGGTGGGTGTGCTGGGTGGATCCTGGTCGGGCACATGCGGGAGTCTGTCTGACTGTCTCTCCCCGTTTCCAGCTTCAGAAAAATACAAAAAAAAAAAAAAAAAAAAGAATAATAATTAAAATTTTCTTATCAGAAGCAATGCAAACCACAATTATCTTTAATATGATGAAAAAACCCCTCCAATTATCCTAGAATCTATATCCATTGAAAATAGCATCCAGCCCTGGCCGGTTCGCTCAGTGGTAGAGCGTCGGCCTGGCGTGCAGAAGTCCCGGGTTCGATTCCTGGCCAGGGCACACAGGAGAAGCGCCCATCTGCTTCTCCACCCCTCCCCCTCCTTCCTCTCTGTCTCTCTCTTCCCCTCCCGCAGCCGAGGCTCCACTGTAGCAAAGATGGCCCGGGTGCTGGGGATGGATCCTTGGCCTCCGCCCCAGGCGCTAGAGTGGCTCTGGTCACAACAGAGCGACGCCCCCTGGTGGGCGTGCCAGGTGGATCCCGGTGGGGCGCATGCGGGAGTCTGTCTGACTGTCTCTCCCCTCTTCCGGCTTCAGAAAAATACAGAAGAAAAAAAAAAAAAAAATAGCATCCAAAGGTGAAGATGAAATAAAAATGTTTTCATACAAAAGCTAAGAGAACCTATTGCCAGTAGATCTACAGTACAATAAATTGTAACCCTTTGTGTAGTGAGTTTTTTTAATGCTTGCTGACCCCCGGAAGTGAGTTTTTTCTTTTTTCAAAAAATGAAATTAGTTCCAGTTACAGTTTTATTAACTTAAAATCATGTTTGTTTGATAACCAATTTATGGAAACAAGAAGAACATACATTTAGTTTAAGTTTAAAGAACATACATTTAAGTTTAAAAATATACATGTACTCTGGATGGTCAGGAGGCACTATTACGTACATGAAAGGGTTAAAGGAAGTTGGAAGCTGAAGGAATACCAGATACAAATTTGAGTCTACCCAGAGCAATGAAGTATACTGGAAATAGTAAGTATATAAATAAATATGAATAATTTTTTTCTCTTTTTAAAATTTCTTTTAAAAATTATTGACTGTTTAAAGTGGAAATAGTAGGCCCTGGCCGGTTGGCTCAGTGGTAGAGCATCGGCCTGGCATGCAGAAGTCCCGGGTTCGATTCCTGACCAGGACACACAAGAGAAGCACCTATCTGCTTCTCCACCCCTCCCCCTCTCCTTCCTCTCTGTCTCTCTCTTCCCCTCCCGCAGCCGAGGCTCCATTGGAGCAAGGATGGCCCGGGCGCTGGGGATGGCTCCTTGGCCTCTGCCCCAGGCGCTAGAGTGGCTCTGGTCGCAACAGAGCGAGGCTCTGGAGGGGCAGAGCGTCGCCCCCTGGTGGGCAGAGCGTTGCCCCCTGGTGGGCGTGCCGGGTGGATCCCAGTCGGGCACATGCGGGAGTCTGTCTGACTGTCTATCCCTGTTTCCAGCTTCGGAAAAATACAAAAAATAAATAAATGTGGAAATAGTAATGTGAGGCTTATAACATGTAGAAGTAAACTTATGACAATAATAGCTCAGTTGATTTGTGTTATTTTAGAAACCTTATAAATTCAGTTAGTGTCTCAAAAGCCTTGTTTATTCTTGCTCATTCTATACCTTCGCACATCCATAGCTCACTTATCTTGTTAAATGATCCACAAACCCTTTTTTTTTTCATGGTATTTCATAGCAGTTTATTAGTTAACTAACTAAACTGATATCTGAAAAAGATTATGTGTTTTGGAGTCTTAACAGTACCAAGTTTAAACTCTCTTTGCTATCAGTCATCTATCCATAGTAAAATTTCTTAAATCTCATAGCATTGTGAGAATTAAATCTACAGATGTGTGTGAAGTGTTTAGGACAGTACCTGTCATAGAGTACAGAGTTTACTACATTGATACTGATTTAAAATAAAAAAGGACTTTGAAGTAATGTGATTGCTTTAAATGCTATTTGCATATGAGTACTTACTATAGAAACACTTTAGGGTCTTTCGTTTAGTTTTATATTAGCAGTCAAAGTGAATGGATTTAAAAAAAATTAATTAGTGCATAAAATTAGTACATACAATACCATGATCTTAGAAGTTAGGTACTGGTTTCTCTTGTTGGGAACATGGCAAATTAAGGGGGACATAAGGGACATGATGACATGTTGATAATGTTCTCTTTCTTAATCTTGTTCCTGGTTACATTGGTGTATTTAATTTTTGAAAATGTATATAGCTCTGCAGTTTTGTGTACTTTTCTATAAGTATGATATACTTCAATAAAAAATTCAAAGAAAAGCAGCAGTAATTTCAGTAAAGCAAAGTATAGCTACAGGTAGTTCCTATATCATGGAGGACTTATGGTAGTCCACATTTTTAGCTTTCATTCAAATGTAACACATTCAGAGTATTCATGATTAGCAGTATTGGAATAAATTTACATCATTCATTTTACTCCTCACAAATGAACACAGCTTGCTCCCCATAACTATAAAGGTAATAATATACACAGTGATGCAGCAAAGTATAAATAAGAAAGTTAAAATTATCCTGAAATCCTACCACCCAGAAAGAACATTTTGGTGATCATCCTTCCAGATATATTTCTGTCTATAGTTGTAATTATATACAAACACTTGTTTATAAATGGATCATATATTTTTGATGATTTTAAATTTTTTTCATAGTAAAATATACCTAACATAAAATTGACCATTTTAATCATTTTTGAGTATACTATTCAATAACATTATTCACATTGCTGTGTAACCATCACCACTATTCATCTCTAGAACTAATCCTTCATCTCATACTGAAGCTCTGTACCATTAAACAGTAACTCCCCGTTTCCCCCTCTCCCACATCTCCTGGTAATCACTGTTCTGCTCTCTTTCCCTTTGTATATAGTTTGACTATTTTATGTACCGCATATAAGTGGAATCTAATAATACTTTTTCCTTCACATCTGGGTAATTTTACTTACCATAATGTTTTTACAGTTCACCCATGTATAGCATATATCAGAATTTTCTTTTTAAGACTGGATAATATACTATGGTATGTCTATATTTCATTTTGTTTATTCATTTATCAATGGACACTTGGGTTGTTTCTATCTTTTGGCTGTTGAATATGCTTTTATAAACATGACTGTACAATATCTGTTTGAGTCTCTGCTTTAAATTCTTTTGTGTATATACCCAGGAGTGTGAACTTACAGGTCACATGGTAATTTTATACTTACATTTTGAGGAACTACCGTAGTGTTTTCCACACAACTGCATCATTTTACTTTTTAGAAAAATTAATTTATTAAAAAAAAATTTTTTTGTAGTTTCCAAAGTGAGAAGTAGGGGGGAGGCAGAGAGACAGACTCCTGCATGCGCCCAACCAGGATCCGCCAGGCATGCCCACCAGTGGGCAATGCTCTGCCCATCTGGGGCAGTGCTCGCTGCAGCTGGAGCCATTCTAGCACCTGAGACGGAGGCCATGAAGCCATCCTCAGCACCTGGGCCGACTGTGCTTCAGTGGATCCTTGGCTGTGGAAGGGGAAGAGAAAGAGAGGAAGGAGAGGGGGAAGGGTGGAGAAGCAGATGGCTACTTCTCCTGTGTGCCCTGAGTGGGAATCGAACCTGGGACTTCCACATGCCGGGCCGACACGCTATCACTGAGCCAACTGGCCAGGGCTATTTTACATTAAGGACTAAAATTCAAATCAACTACAATATATAGAAGAATATAGAAGGTCACTGTGCATGCACAGGGCAAGATGCAAAGTCTGAAAAGATCTGATAATTCTTTTAAGTTTACAACCAAAGCTGATTCTCAGCATATACACCCTACAAACAATAAAAACGGAAAACAGCAAATTTGGGACATGTGGGAGAATCTGATTTCCACAGTTATCGTGATGATTTGACTGTCCCATTTTCAGCAGCAGCAACAGAAAATCACAAGGCATACAAAGAAATATTGCCCATTCAACAGAAAATATATCAACAGAAAATGTTGCTGAGGAAGGCCAGATGACAGATTTACTGACCTTGACCAGGGGGCTCTAGCAGAGTGAGTGACCCCTTGCTCAACCCAGCGGCCTTTGGGCTCAAGCTGGATGAGCCTATGCTCAAGCCAATGACCTCAGGGTTTTGAACCTGGATCTTCTGCGTCCCAGTCCGACGCTAAATCCACTGTGCCACTACCTGGTCAGGCTCTTTTCCTAATTAACACACTTTTAGATCACAGTAAGAACAGATTTGAGTACCAATAAATCTCCTGGTTTACTCTTAATTTTTAGGTGTTTGTATTATGCTTTAAATTTAGATATTCAAAGAGAAGAAGAAAAAGTGAAACGATCTGTGAAAGATGCTGCCAAGAAGGGTCAGAAAGAAGTCTGTGTGGTTCTGGCCAAGGAGATGATCAGGTCAAAGAAGGCTGTCAGCAAGCTCTATGCGTCCAAAGCTCACATGAACTCTGTGCTCATGGGGATGAAGAACCAGCTGGGTAAGATGGCCATTGCTTACAGCCAATTATATATCAATAGTTAATGTTAGTGCTCTCGCTGTTACTGTTGGTATTGGTTTCCGTGAATAGGAAGAACAGTCTCAGCTCTGATTTTTATCTTTTATCATTGTCTTAGTTTGGGTGTTACACAAAATGCAAAATATTACTATCATTATTTTATTGTTATTTTCTTTTGCCAGTGCTGTTGAAACAATGGCAAAAATCTACACATAAAACTGCTTTGTTTAAAAGTTAGAATGTATTTCTTCTTGTGATCAGTGTTATAAAGTGACCTGAAAGTGAGTCATAGGTTAAATTTTACATCCAGTTGGTCTCTGTTCTTAATTTCTGTTAAATGAAGAAGTCCTAATTCAGAATTGTAGTTGCTGAGAATGGCAACAAGTGACTATCAGAAATTTAGACTGAGTATGGACCCAGAATTGTGGAGAAATTTTTCACTAAAGAGTTATTTTCAGTTCTCTATCAGATACTAGATCACACTCAAAAGTTGGAAGACTGAATGTTTCATTTTAAAGGCTGATGCCAAATTAGTACCTAATCCATTATTTTGTTGTATTTGGTTCTGAAGGTATTTCTTTACATACAATTTTAACACTAAAATGTGGTTTTTAAATATGCAGAATAATAAATATATCAGTTTCTTTTTCCAGGTACTGAAGAAAGTAATGGGTTGGGTAAAGTAAAAATATGAAAAACTTTATACCACATTTTCTTAATTTTTAAAAACTGTTATTCCAGCCCTAGAGTAATGCATTTAGACTCTTTAAATACTAGATTTGTCACTTTTGAACAAGCAAGTACTCAGTACCATCAAGAAATCCTGTCATTTTGAAAGTTCAAGTAAGTACTCTTGCCTTTTGAAGCTAGTTTTGAAAGTTTTATGTTTGTTCCTTATTTTTTATGCAACATGCTCAAAAGATGCATGTTCATTTGACCACAAGAAACCTTTATCTTTTTTTTTTAAACTGAGAGACAGGAAGGGAGAAAGATGAGAAACATCAACTCGAAGTTGTGGCACTTTAATTGTTCATTGATTGCTTCTCATGTGTGCCTTGACCTGGTGGCTCTAGCTGAGCCAGTGACCCCGTGCTCAAGCCAGTGACCTTGGGCTCAAGTCAGTGACCTTTGGGCTCAAACCAGTGACCTTGGGATCATGTTGATGATCCCATGCTCAAGCTGGTGACTTCGGGGTTTCAAACCTGGGTCATCAACATCCCAGGTCTTTTTTTTTTTTTTTTTTTTTTTTTCCTGAAGCTGGAAACGGGGAGAGACAGTCAGACAGACTCCCGCATGCGCCCAACCGGGATCCAACCGGGATCCACCCGGCATGCCCACCAGGGGCGAGGCTCTGCCCACCAGGGGGCGATGCTCTGCCCCTCCAGGGCCTCGCTCTGTTGTGACCAGAGCCACTCTAGCGCCTGGGGCAGAGGCCAAGGAGCCATCCCCAGGGCCCGGGCCATCTTTGCTCCAATGGAGCCTCGGCTGCGGGAGGGGAAGAGAGAGACAGAGAGGAAGGAGAGGGGGAGGGGTGGAGAAGCAAATGGGCGCTTCTCCTGTGTGCCCTGGCCGGGAATCGAACCGGGACTTCTGCATGCCAGGCCGATGCTCTACCACTGAGCCAACCGGCCAGGGCCCAGGTCTATTCTATATCCACTGCGCCACCACCAGTGAGGTGACCATAAGAAAATTAATTTAAGATTTTTCATTATTTTCTTTACTGAATCAACATCAGAAAACATTGCTTATTCTGTCTTTTCTTCCTATACAAATAAAGCACTGTATGCACAACTTTTTCCTCCCCTAATTGCAAAGATAAAAGTACACAGGATAATATAGTAGGTACTTATGCACCTATTGCCCAGAGCCAAATTTTTTTTGACATTTTATTATATTTGCCTTAGTTTTTACATTATAAAAGAAATAAAACCTTATTTATTAAGTTTAAAGTTCCTTTAATATGCCTTCCCAATTCCATTCCTTTCTCTCTCAACCTCTGCTGAGGAAACTAGTTATCATAAATCTTAAAAAATTTATATAACTGGTATTAATACTGTACATACTGTTCTGTGTCTTGTTTCCCAATTACCATTGTATTTTTAAAATATAACGATAAATATTTTAACTAGTGGATGGTATTCCATCACATGGATGTATCATATTTTATTTTTTTGCCCCGACTGATGGACATTTAGGCTGTTTGCAGTGTTTGCTCTTACCAGTAGTGCTGCCGTGAATGTCTTTTCATTCTTTCACATGTGTAATGGCTTCTTTAGGTCAGTTATAGACTCAGAAGTGGAATTGCTAGATTTAAATTATTCTAGAATTGAAAAATTGCTTTCCAAAGAGGTTTTAATTTTTATTTCCGCCCACAGCAGATGAGAATTCTTTTTTCCATACCTTTTGATATTATTGAACTTTTTAAATTTTGAAAGTGTTGTTTTAACATTTCTCTGGGAACTAGTGAACTTGATTGCCCTTTTTGTTCACATTTTCTTCCTGTGTACTGATTCCAAAAAACCTTTTCAAGCAATTATAGCTAACAAATAATCATTAATGAAATTAGTGGAAAAAATTTTTTCTCCAACAGCATGTAGTAAACATGAGAAAAGCTCTCCTATGTACTGCACATAAGTCAGGAGCCAGTTACCCTTTAAATATACATTTGTAACAACATACAATATTTTATATATATGTTATTTTGTGACTTTATCACAATTGAAAAATAAAATCTGTTCTTTGATCTTGAAATGTTAAAGTGCTTTAAGGCTCTCTGTTCTATATCCTCTATTCTTTTCCATTTCACTCTAACCTTGTAATCTCATCTAACCCCATGCTTTTAAAATACTGTTGAGTTTAGAATTTTTATCTTCAGGCCGACTTTATCACTAACTGTATAGTTGGCATTTCCATTCATATCTTAATGGGTAAATCAAAGTCAGTATGCTCATTCAACAGTAATCTGGGCTCTTTTTACTTCGTCTGTATCCCCACCTACTCCCCATATTTTCCTCTAGGAATCTAAGACATATAATTTCAACTGTAAATGTTTCCATGTGGATTTCTAAAAAACAAGGGTTCTATTCCTTCTGTTCCTTGGTCTTTCTACTCACTGCATTTTCTGGGTTTTTGTTGTTGCTATTGCTGTTACGCTTTTTGTTCTTTTTTATGTAAGCAAAATATTTTAGTCAGTTAGATTTTCCAGATTGATCCTTTAATTAGCTTTCCTATTTTCTGTTTTGAGATTAATGGTAGTACCTTTCTCATAAGATAGTTGTAATGCTTAAGTCAGTGCCTGGCACATGGTAGTTGTTATATATTGTAGGTTCTAAATATTATCATCATTGTCATCATCAATTTAGTCTTTGTTTTCTACTTTCTAAGAAGTTTCCTCAACTTTATATTTCATTTATTCTCATGATTTATTTATTTTGGCTATCTTAATTTTTATTTTCAGCAAAGAGTTCACCAATAGTTCCTTTTAAAAAAAATATCCTATTCTTATTTTATCAATGCAGTGTTGTTACTTATTATTGATAGTCTTCTTTTTGAAATTTTTTGTTTCTTATATTGGGTCTCATAGCTTCTTTTCCCCACCATTACCTTCTTCCCTATCTCTCTCTTCTTTTTTAAGAAAGAAAGGGTGGGGGGGAGAATGAGGGAGGCTGAATTAAGTGTAGGGTTCATGAGAACCTTCTCCATTCTCCTCAGCAAATAGACTAAGCTACAAAGAGCAAAATGTTAATACATTTAAAAATACATTCTTTTAGTCCCTATTATGTGCTATATACATTGCTGGGCACTGGAGATAAGTAGTGAACATTATGGGCAGTCATTGCCCTTTAGGTATGAGGTAAAAAGCAAATAATCGGTAAATTTAATACAAAATAATAAATAAATGTGTGTCTATAATAGTGAATTAAAAGGGAAGTGCAGTGTAAGATGCTGATGGCTCCTTATAAGCCTGGATGAGATCTGAAGGAGGATATGCTATTAAGTATCTGTGATGGGAGAATGTTCCAGCTATAGTACCAGCTGTGTGATGGCCATGGGGCCAAAGAGAACAGTGCACTCCAGACACTGACGCTTCCTTGGGAACCGCCACTCTCAGGTTCACGGTCAATGAGGATGAGCAGGGAAGAACACAGTTTGCACAGTTGTTAAAAGCAAGGTTTCTTAGAGATGAGTTCAGGTTGAGATGTGCTGTGGTGATGGTGCAGATAAAGTGCAGTGGGAGTTCAGAGGGAAAGGATTTGGAGGAGAATCGGGAAGGCACCTGAGTCAATAAACCAGGGCACACAGAGGCTCAGATAAAATGTTTCAGGCTGTGTCCTGCCAACAGTACTTGGTTCAGTTTGACAAGAATGCATTAGGGAAGCAGTGGGAGGTAGAGCAGGGAAAGTTATTTGGAGTCACAATTTTGAGAGTTACACTGAGGAGTTGTAGTTTCATTTTGTAGGCAGTGGAGAGCCTTGGCCTGACCTGGGCCACTGTAAGCACAGACTGCCATTGCAGCAAGATGGGGGGCTGTGGACCATGGGAAGTAGTGGGCAGAGCCTGAATAGGTCACTCTAATGGGAAGGAGTGGAAGAGAGGATAAAAGGAAGAACTGTTCTGATGCACAGTAAGTAGAACTTGGTGAAGGTATAAACAAGCCTGAGATGCTTCCAACCCTTAACATGGAAAGACTGCAGGGCCACTAAAAGACACTGGAAATGTATGGAGAGGAACAGGCCTAAGAGAGAAAGGAGATTCTATCTGAGGCTGTCCATATTCACTGGATGAGGATCACCTGGCTTCCCCACCACCAGATACACTACCTGATGGACGGAACCCCCAGGGAGGTTGTTGAGAGGGTTTGTAGTATGGTGTTGCATGTTGGTAAATTCAGGAGCAGAGAAAATAACTGAGGATGGGGTCTGGAACAGGGAAGAGGAGGAGTCCACATTTAGGGAGTGAGAAAAGAGAAAACTAGAAATAGTGTGAGTGCCTGAGAGTTCTTGCTTCAGATAGGCTCTCTCCCATTCCCCAGCCTGTGTAGCTTTGATTTTTTTTTTAACTTTAGTGAGAGAGAGAGAGAGAGAGAGAGAGAGAGAGAGAAGAGGGGGGAGTAGCAGGAAGCATCAACTTCCATATGTGCCCTGACCAGGCAAGCCCAGAGTTTTGAACTGGTAGCATCAGCATTCCAGGTCTACGCTTTATCCACTGTGCTGTTGTGGATAAAGGTCAGGCTGTTGTGGCTTTGAAAAGCCACCATTTGATGCAATCGTGTTCCTCTGGTAAAATGTAGATGTTCCTGGGAAGGGTAAATGTTAAGCCTTATCAGCTATTAATACATACATTGTCATGATCAGATGTTTTCCAAGTGATAGCTTTCTGACAGCAGCTTCTCACAGACTAAGACAGATGAGTATGCTTAAATTAAGGAGAGAAAGTTAAGAGAAAGGTTTAAAGGTGGAACAAGAAATAGAATTACCATGTGATGCAGCAATTCCACTTCTGGGTATTTACTCAAAAGAATTGAAAGTAGGGATTCAGTTGTGTGCACCCATGTTCTTAACAAAGTTATTCACAATGGGAAAAAGGTAAATGCAACCCAGGTGTCCCTTGAAAGATAAATGAATAAACAAAATGTAGTACATACACACAATGAATATTCAGTCTTAAAAAAGAAAAAGATTCTGACACATGAATCCTGGTTGGGTGATAGCTCAGTTGGTTAGACCATAGTCCCCAATCCCCAAGGTTGCAGGTTTGATATTCAGTCAGGGCACATTCAAGAATCAACCAATGAATGCATAAATAAATAGAACAACAAATCAGTCTCTTTCTCTCTCTCTCAATCAATCAATGTAAGTTTTTAAAAATTCTGACACATTAGAAATGGATGAAGCTTGAAGGCATTATACTAAGTGAAATACACTTACGACACAAGGACAAATACAGTGTGTCCATAAAGTCATGGTGCACTTTTGACCAGTCACAGGAAAGCAACAAAAGATGATAGAAAAGTGAAATATGCACCAAATGAAAGGAAAACCCTCCCAGTTTCAGTAGGATGATGTGGCAGCATGTGCGCTTGAGCAGATGATGACGTAACACCGTGTATACAGCAGAGCAGCCCACGGCCGTGCCAGTCGAGATGTGGACGGAACAGAGGAAAGTTCAGTGTGTTCTGTGGCTCGCTAAATTCGAATCTGTGACCAAAGTGCAACAGCGCGTTTATAACGAAGCGCCACCACATAGGAATAACATTACTCGGTGGGATAAGCAATTGAAGGAAACCAGCAGTTTGGTGGAGAAACCCCGTTCTGGTAGGCCATCAGTCAGTGACGAGTCTATATGGGATAGCTACCTAAGGAGCCCTAAAAAATCTGTGTGTGAGCCCACATCAAACTGCACTGAATAGGTATGAAACTGGGAGAGTTTTCCTTTTATTTGGTGCAGATTTCACATTTCTATGTCTTTTGTTGCTTTCCTGTGACTGGTCAAAAGTGCATCATGACTTTATGGACACACTGTACTATATGATTCCACTCCTATGAGATATAGTCAAATCATAGAGACAGAAAGTGAAATGGTGATGCCAGGAGTTGGAGGGAGGGTCAAGAGTTAAACTGGTATAGAATTTCAGTTTGGGAAGTTTGAAAAACGTTCTGGAGGTAGTGGTGATGGATGCATAGCAATGTGAGTGTACTTAATGCCACTGAACTGTACATTATTTTTTTTTACATTTTATTTTTTGTTTTAGAGAGAGGAAACAGAAAGAGACAGAGAGAGGAAAGAGAGAGAACAGAGGGAGGAGCAAGAAGCATTAACTCCCATATGTGCCTTGACCAGGCAAGCCCGGGGTTTTGAACTGGTGACCTCAGCGTTTCAGGTGGATGCTTTTACCCACTGCGCCACTGCAGGTCAGGCTGAACTGTACATTTAAAACTGGTTGAAAGAGTGAATTTTATGTTATATATCTTTTTTGCCACAAAAATAAAAGTGGTACTGGCCTGGGTGCTGAGCCGTGGTGGGGTCCTGGCGGCAGTGACCAAATAGGAGCTCTGAGCCCTTGACTGGGAGGGCAGAGTGTTTAGAAGAACAAGAAACGCAAAGGGAAGGCCAGGACAGGGCAGCAGCTCTCCATAGGCACCTGTTGTGATTTCCTTCTTAGGCTTTGTTATTTTTTTGTATTTTTCTGAAGCTGGAAACGGGGAGAGACAGTCAGACAGACTCCCACATGCACCCGACCGGGATCCACCCAGCACGTCCACCAGGGGCGACGCTCTGCCCACCAGGGGGCGATGTCTACCCATCCGAGGCGTCGCTCTGTTGCGACCAGAGCCACTCTAGCATGTAGGGCAGAGGCCAAGGAGCCATCCCCAGCGCCCGGGCCATCTTTGCTCCAATGGAGCCTTGCTGCGGGAGGGGAAGAGAGAGACAGAGAGGAAGGGGGGGGTGGAGAAGCAAATGGGTGCTTCTCCTATGTGCCCTGGCCAGGAATCGAATCCAGGTCCCCCACACGCCAGGCCGAAGCTCTACCGCTGAGCCAACCGGCCAGGGCCTTAGGCTTTGTTTTATTTTGTGCTGTGAATGAGTACTTGAGAGTGAGTTTACAAAGTATGGATCTTTGAGGTGAAACATCACTTTTGTGAAATTTAAACCAGTTTATTGAATCAGAACACATTTTTATAATTTTTTAGTTTTTTGTAACTTAAAAATTATATAGGCTTACTGTAATTTGAATTCCAGTTGCAGTAGCTCTTGTAACTTAGGTCAGTGATTCCCAATGGGAATCTATTTTAATAGTCTATTAAAATAAATATATACCTGTGTTTATTATCCATAGTAGTATTTATTCAGTGGTTTTAAATGTTTTTCTTCAAAAGTTTTACAAACTCAAATTTTTTATAGTACATAATTGTTTTTTTCAAATGAAATATTTTCCCTTGTGCAAACAAAATATGACATTGAAAAATTTTAAAGGGTGAGAAACATCTAAATTCCTAACAAATAGATTGTTGTTGGGGTTTTTTGTTTCATGTTTAGTTTTAGTTGTTATTTATAAATACTTCTTTTGCTCAGCTGTAAATATAGTGTAAAAACACAAATGATAAGTGACACAGATGACCATTCCTCTAGAATTTTCAAGTCCTACCCTTGTAGCAAGCTAGATCATCGGAAAGCTATGTTTTCTCACACACACACACTCTCTCTCTCTCTCTCTCTAGCTTTGCTTTCCACAAAAATACCTTTACTGGGCTGTGTTTTGACTGTATTCTTTTGCCTTTTTTTTAATTTTTATTTTATTTATTCATTTTAGAGAGGAGAGAGAGAGGGAGAGAGAGAGAGGAGAGAGAGAAGGGGGGAGGAGCTGGAAGCATCAACTCCCATATGTGCCTTGACCAGGCAAGCCCAGGGTTTCGAACCGGAGACCTCAGCATTTCCAGGTCGATCCTTTATCCACTGCGCCACCACAGGTCAGGCCCTTTGCTTTTTTTAATGGATAAGAAACAACCATATCAAGAATATTTCTGTGACTTCTATCTACACAGTAACTGGTGCAGTCATTAAAGATTGTGGTAAATTATTTATTTTAGAATCTAGTGCTGGAAAAAATTATCTTTCTCAGTGAAACAGTATATTTCTATTAGTGTGTATCTTATAACCACAGACATTATTAACCTTTGTGCCATAGCTGTTGAGATACTCAAAGCTGAATTTAATCCCAGTTTCAACAGCTCTTTTCAGGCTAAGTCAAAGCAGTTTTGCCCTTCAGGTGACATTTGTCTGTGTTTGGAGACATTTTTGATTGTGACAACTGGGGTTGGGGAGATGTTGCCATTGGCATCTCATAAGTAGAAGCCAAGGATACTGGTAAACATCCTAGAATACATAAACAGCTACCTACAACAAAGATGTTTCCAGCCCAGACCTTCAATGATGCCATTGTTGAGAAATGTGGGTCTGCATTCATGGCTTCAACTCACTCCTTTGAGCTTTCAAGTTGTAGCATATAAATTAGAAATAAACTTGACTTTAAATTTTGAAAGTTTTTCAGATGTGCATGGTTCCAGTATTTTTTCATGACTAATTCCTTTTCATGGCCTTTAGTTTGGGTTCCCCATATTACAGAATGTTTATTCTGTATTTTTTTTACTTCTTCTCTTTCTTCTTTATTTATTATGTGTTGAATATTTCCTTGTATACATTTATTATTTAGCTGTTTGTCTTTTTTTTTTTTCTTCTTTTCCTTTTCCAAGTAAGAGGTAGGGAGATAGTGAGACAGACTCCAGCATGTGCCTGGACTGAGATCTACCCAACAACCCCCATCTGGGCAGATGCTTGAATCAACAGAGCCATCGTCAGTGTCTGAGACTGACACTCGGACCAACAGAGCCACTAGCCGCAGGAGGGGAAGAGAGAGAAAAGAGAGAAGGAGGAGGAGAGAAGAAGATGGTCGCTTCTCTTGTATGCCCTGACCGGGAATCGAACCTGGGAATTCTGTATACCGGGTTGACGCTCTATCCACTGAGTCACCAGCCAGAGCCTAAGTGTTTTGTTTTTTTTAAAACTCTGTTATAAGGAAGAAGTATCTTACTCTCTTCAAAGATATTTTCTTTTGGGGCTCAAATGTTGTTATTTTTATTTATTTATTTTTCTTCTTTTTCCAAGTGAGAGGAGGGGAGATAGAGAGACAGACTCCCTTTTGTGCCCCAACTGGGATCCACTTGGCAACCCCCATCTTGGGCTGATGCTTTGCCCATCTGGGGCCATGCTTGCAACCGAGCTATTTTTAGTGCCTCAGTGCCTAGGGCTGATACACTTAAACCCATTGAGTCATGATCTCGGGAGGGGACGAGAGAGATAGAGATACAGAGAGAAAGAGAGAGAGAGAGAAGAGTGAGAGGGAGGGGTGGAGAAGCAGATGGTCCCTTCTCTTGTGTACCCAACCAGAAATCGAACCTGGGACATACCCACGCTCTACCTCTGAGCCAATTGGCCAGGGCCTCAAATTTTTTTTTTTTTTTTTTTTTAGAGAGTCAGAGAGAGGGATAGATAGGGACAGACAGACAGGAGTGGAGAGAGATGAGAAGCATCAATCATCAGTTTTTTCGCTGTGACACCTTAGTTCATTGATTGCTCTCTCATATGTGCCTTGACCGGGGGCCTTCAGCAGACCGAGTAATTCCTTGCTGAAGCCAGCATCCTTGGGTCCAAGCTGGTAAGCTTTTTGCTCAAGCCAGATAAGCCCGTGCTCAAGCTGGCGACCTCGGGGGGGGGTCTCGAACCTGGGTCCTTCCGCATCCCAGTCCGACGCTCTATCCACTGCGCCACCGCCTGGTCAGGCGGGCCTCAAATATTTTTAATGCTGCTTCTCTTCTCCGAGCTTTCCCTGGTCATTATTGTGAAATGTCATTGTTGGATTCCATATTTTCTTATGATTTTATTAATTCTGGCTGTAATTGCCATGTTTAAGTTGGCTTTTATTTATTTTTTATAAGATTTTATTTTAGGGGAGGGAGAGGGAGGGAGAGAGAGAGAGAGAGAGAGAGAGAGAAGGGGGGAGGAGCAAGAAGCATCAATTTCCATATGTGCCTTGACCAGGCAAGCCCAGGGTTTTGAACCGGCAACCTCAGCGTTTCCAGGTTGATGCTTTATCCACTGTGCCACCACAGGTCAGGCCGTAAGTTGGCTTTTAAAAACCAATCAGTCTAGCCCTGGCCAGTTGGCTCAGCGGTAGAGTGTCAGCCTGGCATGTGGAAATCCTGGGTTTGATTCCTGGGCAGGGCACACAGGAGAAGTGCCCATCTGCTTCTCCACCCTTCCTCCTCTCCTCCTTCTCTGTCTCTCTCTTCCCCTCCTGCAGCCGAGGCTCTATTGGAGCAAAGTTAGCCCGGGTGCTGAGGGTGGCTCCATGGCCTCCGTCTCAGGTGCTAGAATGGCTCCAGCCGCAACAGAGCAACAGCCCAGATGGGCAGAGCATCGCCCCCTGGTGGGCGTGCTGGGTGGATCCCGGTCAGGTGCACGCGAGAGTCTGTCTTACTGCCTCCTCACTTCTAACTTCAGAAAAATACAAAACAAAAAACAAACAAACAAACAAAAACCCAATCAGTCTTGTTCGTGAGTGGATTGCTCCCCTGCACTCTTGCTACCAAGGAGCTGCATTTTTGTTGTTGGATGCCACTTTTAATATTTATTTTAATATTCTTTTCTGATTCTTTAATTAGAAGAACCTATGATAGGTAAAGAGAACTTTGTGGTTTTGTTGCTTTCATTATTGCTGTCAGATTCTTTTCATATTTCTTTCGATTTCTGCATCAATTATAAAGCCAAGTCTGTATTTAGTTTCTTTGTTTTCATCTTTGGTTATTGTTATTATTATAATAATGATCATAGCAAAAGTTGTATATTTATGTGTATCTTTTATTTCTAGCAGGCATGGGGATATAATGTTGCTTTGTTTTTATATTTTTTCTGAGATTGTGAAATTTAATTTTATTATTTTTTAAAATTTATTGATTTTAGCAAGAGAAAAGGAGAGTGAGAGATAGAAACATTAATCTGTTCCTTTCTGTGCCCTGACTGAGGATTGAACTGGCAATCTCTACATTTAGGACAATGCTGTAGTCTAACCGACCAACCTATCAGGCCAGGGCAGGTTATTTTTAAAATTAAGTTTTTATTTTGAAATCATTATAGATTTACGTTCATACAGTTATAAGAAGTAATACAGAGATTCTGTGTACCCTTTACCCATTTTCTTTCAATTCAATATTTTGCAGAATTGTAATACAAGATCACAGCTAGTATATTGGCATTGATACTGTCAAGCTACAAAATGTTGCACTTCAAAGATCCCTCATGTTCTTTTATAACCACACCTTTTTCCCTCCCATCCCTACCCCTATTTAATCTCTGGCAACCACTAATTTGTTCTCCATTTCTATAATTTTGTCATTTCAAGAATGTTACATAAATGGAATCATACAATATGTAACCTCTTGGGATTAGGTTTTCCACTTAGCATAATTCTCTGAAAGTTAACCTAAGTTTTTGTATGGCTCAATACTTTATTCCTTTTTTATTACTGAGTAGTTTTCTATGGTCTTTGCTATACCACAATTTGTTTAACCATTAATCTGTTGAAAGACTTCTGGGTAGTTTTCAGTTATCAGTTATTATGAATAAAGCTGATATAAAAATGTACAGGTTTTTTGCATAAACACACCTTCATTTTTCTGGGGTAAATGCCCAGTAGAACAATCACTGGGTTCTATGTTTGCATAAAAGAAACTGGCAAACTGTTGTCCAGAGTGGCAGTACCATTTTGAGCTACCAACATTTGGTAGTATCACTATTTTTAATTTTAGCCATTCTGATGGGTATATAAAGCCATTTGTGACTTGAATTTGCTGCATTTTTCTGATGGCTAATAATTAGGAGCCTTATTTGCCATCTATATCTCCTCTTCGGTGAAATGATGCTTTTCTACTTTTGTGTATGTTCAAAATTTCCCACAATAAAATGCTAAAAGATTAATTCTTTTATTTTTATTTCTGGTTTTTAGTTTTGTAGATCAGTAGGTCTGTTTTTTATCACCCATATGCATTCTATGTCTACAGTTGAAAATATTGTGAGAACTAGTTTCTATTTGTTGAAATCTCTTCCCCTCCTATTGCCATATAAAACTGGTTATTATTTTGTTTCTATAGAGAAATGTTCTAGAATTTTTATGGTCAATACAAAAAAGTAAAAGCATATTTCTGACCTATGTATAATGATATACTAAATATATCATTATATGTAGGAGCTCTTGAGGCTCTATAAAACTACTTCAGTATTGTTTGCTGTTAAGACTATAGTAAGTTTTAATGTTTTTTGATTTGTTTGTTTGTTTGTTTGTTTCACCAATGTGAATATGATAGTTTTCTCTGTTGTCTTCTAAATTCATTCATTGGTGTATTCAACAAAAATTTGAGTGTTAGCTGTGTCAGGCTCAATGCTAGGCATGAAGAATAAAAATGTAAGTTTACCTCCTAATAAAAAGAGACCTAGTGTGCTCTTCAGCAGCATATACATCAAAGTTGAAACTGTACCTAGAAGATTAACCATTGCAAAAGGATGACCTGCAAATTTATGTGACATACTGTAATTTTATTTTTAATTTTTCTTAAGTGAGAATTGGGAAGGCAAATTGAAAAACTCCCACATGCACTCTGACCAGGATCTACCTGGAAAGCCTCCTACTGAGTGATGCTCTGCCCATCTGGGGACTCTGTCGCTTGGCACCTGAGGTATTTTAGTGACTGAGGTGAGGCCAAGGAGCCATCCTCAGCTCCCAGGGCCAACTTGCTCCAACTGAGCCATGGCTGTGGGAAGGGAAGAGAGAGAGAAAAGGGAGAGGGGAAGGGGTGGAGAAGCACAAGGTCGCTTCTCCTGTGTGCCTTGACTGGGAATCAAGCCCAGGACATCCATATGCCAGGCCAGCACTCTACCACCGAGCCAACTGGCCAGGGCCAGTATTTTTTAAAAAAATACATTTTTCCATTAAATCTCCAGTGTAGAGAGCTGTCAGTTGGGTTCTGCACTGCACTCTGAGGGAGGGAGGAACATGTGGAGAGGCCCTGAGGTTGGAGACAGCTTGGAACACTGGAGAAAGGTCTGGGAGTGGGCAGAGGGGAGAGGCTTAGTAGAAAGAGCTGTAACCATGAAGCATTGCTTATTTTATTTCATGATTCCCTCTTGCAATTTTTAATTTTAATTGTAAGCTATTTTTTATAATGCTCATTTGATGTTTTCTTTTTTCTTTTGGAGATTCTTTTTTATTGTGAAATATATATATCATAAAAGCTTCCATTTTATCCTTTTCTTAATTAATTAATTAATTTATTTTTTACAGAGACAGAGTGAGTCAGAGAGAGGGATAGACAGGGACAGACAGACAGGAACGGAGAGAGATGAGAAGCATCAATCATTAGTTTTTCATTGCGTGTTGCAACACCTTAGTTGTTCATTGATTGCTTTCTCATGTGTGCCTTGACCGCGGGCCTTCAGCAGACCAAGTGACCCCTTGCTGGAGCCAGCAACCTTGGGTTCAAGCTGGTGGGCTTTTGTTCAAACCAGATGAACCCGCGCTCAAGCTGGCGACCTCAGGGTCTCGAACCTGGATCCTATCCATCCCAGTCCGACGCTCTATCCACTGTGCCACCGCCTGGTCAGGCCATTTTATCCATTTTTAAGTATACAATTCCTAGTTAACATTTTGATTAAATATAAAGCAATAGTTTGAATACTTTCTTTTTTTGAAGATTTTACATAGAAATTTCCATTTCAAACTAAATTGCTTTTTGTGACTATCTGCCACTAAATAATTCTTTCTTTGTAGTTCATTGCTTTTTAAATTTATTGAACAAGAATTTATTGTTAGTATTCGGTGTGCCCAACCCATCATTAATATAGTGGGATATGGTCACTACCCTGATACCACTTATTTTCTAGTGTGTAATGTTTAATATTGGTTTTTGAATATAATATTCTGAGTAGTAAGCCACTCATGTCTATTGAGTATGAATCTATTTTGGTTTTAATGGGTTTATACAATCCTATTTGAGGATACTTTTAGTATTTTAAATAGTACACAAGTTCATTAGAATGTTAAAAAGCAACTAAAATTAGAGGTTTTGTTCAGACTTTAGAATCAATGTTTGTAAAAATGATAAAGTAGGTGATATTTTTACTGTTTTGTTGTATTAATTGATATGTTCAGCAGCAAATAGAAAATTTGCACAGTGACTTACATTATAGCAGAGCTGTGAGATCAGAACTCTTTGATTTCCTGTCTCTGCTTTGAGCTGGTTGTCTTGGATGCATGGGATATGGGCCTATATATCAGTGCTTTCTCAAAGCCAGGAGTTAACCAGTGGAAGGCATGCATCATAACCAACTCACACATTTGGGACATTCTTATTCAATATGTTACATTTTTAAAATAATTTGGGAACAGCAATAAATTAGAATCATACAGTATATAGCTCTTTCAGATTGGCTTTCTTCACTTAGTAATATGCATTTAAGTTTCTTCCATGCTTTTTCATGGCTTGATAGCTCAATGGTTTTTGGTGCTGAATAACATTCTGTTGTCCAAATGTACCACACTTTATTCATTCACCTACTGAAGTACACCTTGGTTGCTTCCAAGTTTTGGCAATTATGAATAAAACTGCTATAAACATCTGTGTGTGGAATTTGGGGTAGACATACATTTCAATTTATTTGGATAAATATCAAAGAGCACAACTATTGGGTTATATATAATAAGATTATGTCTAGTTGTATAAGAAACTATCAAACTGTTTTTTAAAGTGACTACCATTTTGCATTCCCAGGAGCGTTGAATGACAGTTCCTGTTGCTCCATTCTTGTCAACATTTGATATTGTCAGTGTTTTGGATTTTGACCATTCTAATAGGTGTGTAGTGTATCTCGCTGCTGTTTTAATTTGCTATTTCCTAATGACATATGATGTTTGAACATATAATATTTTGATATGCTTTTTTGCCATCTGTTTATCTTTTTTTGGTGAGATGTCTGTTTATGGCTTTTGCTTATTTTTAAATTGAGTTATTTGTATATCTTTGATAACAGTCTTTTCAGATGTGTCTTTCGCAAATATTTTTAGCTTATGGCTTGTCTTCTCATTCTATTGCAAGGGTGATTCTTTTATTGTAAAAGTTTTTTTTATCTAACATACCACTTTTTTCCTGTGGAACATAGAAAATACTTTAGTCCAGTGTTTTATTTTTCTCTATATATGGACCTTTTTTGTTTGAGTTTGCAGTGTACAACATACATTTATTTTGGCCTTTTAAAAATCTATTTCTGAAGAGGTCCAAGATGGTGGGGGCTGAGAGAATGCTGAATTCACCCTCTCCCAGGAGCTCACTGAAATACACACCTTATAGAAATCACTTACTCCAGAGAGATCACCGAGTCCTGACTGTACAGCTCCCGAACAGCAAACGAGAGGAAGAGACCGAATTGAGAAGGCTGGGAAATAGCAGGAGCTCTCCAGGATCTGCAAGAACTCTCTGGGATTGGAAATGCTGGTGAGCGCCATTGTTTACATCTCTGCACCTTGATAGGTGGGGCGGGAGCTATATCTGGGTGTGGTTTACCTGCAAGATTGCCGCAGCACATTGCCAGCCACACTGCCTGCATCCTATTTCACCTCTGAACAAAGGGAGCAATTGCCATAAACAGGGTGTCACTACATGCACCTGGCCTTCCCACCCAGCTCCAACCACCCTGCCCAAACTACCCAGCACACATGGCTTACACAGAGGTTGTTTCAACACAAGACCACTTTTTCAAGACTTGGAGAACAAGCTATTTTGTCTTACTTCATATAAACAAGCAAAGAAAATCAAAATAAATGAAAGGAAGAAGAATATATCTCAAATGAAGAAATAAAAAAAATCCCTAATGAAGTGAAGATAAGTAATGTGCCTGATAGAGAATTTAAAGAAACGGTCATGGTCAAAATGATGCTCACCAATCTTGAAAGTGGAATAGAGTAACTTAAGAACTTCAACAAAGTGTTAAAAGTATAATAAAGCACCAAGCAGAGCTGAATAATATGGTAACTGAGATGAAAAATATACTAGAAGGAATCAACAGCAGATTAATACAAGAGAATGGATCTGCAACGTGGAAGACCAAGTAGTGGAAATCAACCATTCAGACCTGACCAGGTGGTGGCGCAGTGGATAGAGCGTCAGACTGGGATGCGGAAGGACCCAGGTTCGAGACCCCGAGGTCGCCAGCTTGAGTGCAGGCTCATCTGGCTTGAGCAAAGAGCTCACCAGCTTAGACCCAAGGTCACTGGCTCCAGCAGGGGGTTACTCAGTCTGCCTAAGGCCCGGGGTCAAGGCACATGTGAGAAAGCAATCAATGAACAACTAAGAAGTCGCAACGAGAAACTGATGATTGAGAAGTCGCAACGAGAAACTGATGATTGATGCTTCTCATCTCTCTCCGTTCCTGTCTGCCTGTCCCTGTCTATCTCTGCCTCTGTAAAAAAAAAAAAAAAAAAAAAAATCTACCATTCAGAACAGCCAAAAGAAAAAGAATTTTTAAAAATGAGATAATATAAGGCACCTTTGGAACAACAATATGCATACAAACAATTGCATTGTAGGAATCCAATGAGGAAAAGAAAGAGAAAGGAACGAAACTTTATTTGAAGTAATAATGGCTGAAAACTTTCCTAATCTGGCAAAGGAAACAGATATTGCAGGTCCAGGAAACACAGAGAGTTTCAAACAAAATTACCCAGAGAGACCCACAGCAAGACATTGTAATTAAAAATGGCAAAAGTTGAAGGTAAATACAGCTAGTGCTCGACTTACGACCACGGTTGGTTCCAACAGGCTGGTTGTAACGCAATTTGGTCATAAGTTGAGTAGGCTATATATATACAGTACTGTGAAATGATGTTATAAAAATCTTTAAGTCAAAAAAAGAAAGAAGTAAAAAAAAATAATAATAAAATAAAATAAACTTTAAAGCCTGACCAGGTGGTGGCGCAGTGGATAGAGCATCGGACTGGGATGCGGAAGGACCCAGGTTCGAGACCCCGAGGTCGCCAGCTTGAGCGCGGGCTCATCTGGCTTGAGCAAAGAGCTCACCAGCTTGGACCCAAGGTCGCTGGCTCCAGCAGGGGGTTACTCGGTCTGCTGAAGGCCCTCGGTCAAGGCACATGTGAGAAAGCAATCAATGAACAACTAAGAAGTCGCAATGCTCAACGAGAAACTGATGATTGATGCTTCTCATCTCTCTCCGTTCCTGTCTGTCTGTCCCTGTCTATCTCTGCCTCTGTAAAAAAAATAATAAAAAATAAAAAAAAAGAAAGAAATCTTTAAGTCATATTTTATCATAATTTTCTTTCATTATTGTTATATATCATAATTTTCTTTGTTCATTTTATATCATTTGTATAATCTCTACACTATTTTGTTTCTTATTTTTACATTCATCAGGTTTAAGTAAAACACTGCATTACCAGTACAACTGGTTTAATATTTGCAAAGACAGTTACCTCTTGGTAGACATCTTGGGAAGGGTTTGATGAAAAATATCCAAGACACAAAACACAAATTGCTGTACTGAGTCTGGGATAACAGTTGAAATGGTGCATGCGGAGGTGGTAGTGCTGCCGGAAGCTGGTCTGCACTGTCGTAGGCCCAGTTGTAGTGCCCAGACGTGGAGCAGTCATGGCTAGCGATTGTGATTGTAAAGTTGAATGGTCATAAGTTGCGTAGGTCGTAAGTCGATCAAAATTTGTAAACAATTTTGAAGGCAGTAAGAGGAAAATGAGTTACATATAATAGAAACCCCATACAGGTATTAACATATTTCTCAGCAACAGTATTATGTGCCATAGGGATTGGCAGGATATATTTAAAGTGCTAAAAAAAAAAAAGGAACCTATAGCCTAAAATAGTTTACCCTGCAAAGTTATCATTCAGAATTAAAGGAGAGATGAAGTTCCCAGACAAACAAAAACTAAAGAAGTTTGTTACCATTAAACCAACTTTACAAGAAATTGTAAAAGGAGGACATACAGGGAAGAACTGAATTGTCCGACATCAGAGCGAGGGATGGATGGACAACTTTCTCCCAAGCAGAAGTGTTGGCAGAGGCCATTTTTCCTTTGATGAGCCCCACACATAGAGTTAGCAGGCAGGCATCATATCAGAGACCTAACTAGCTTGACTCACTCTTTGCCCCTCCCTGGTGATTTCCTGATATCCTGCTCCACCCAACTTTCAGGTCCACCCAAGTTATTTCTGAGGCTTTTCCGTATGAATGACCAGGTAGGTCTTATGATCAAGATTTCCCTGAAGTCTCTCAACCAGCATGCCCTCTACTTCTCATTAAGTGGCACCAGCCTTGGTGCGCCTTGGTGCACAGCTTGGCCTCTCCCAGGCATCTCCAAATAGCACAGTAGTAACCATCTGCACATCGTTTTGTAGCTCATGCCAGGTGGGTCTGTTTAGAACACAGGTGGTAGCTGACCTTGACCTGTAGCTCCCAGGAGGCCCCAGGGCCACTGCACCCAATGGACAGCTTCAGGCCACTTCAAGGCATCACTACTTAACCACCTCCACAAACAACACACTCATGGGACAGACTTAGCAGGCACCAGAGCCTCAATGAAGTAAGTACTGCTCTGTGGTGTAGGCCCCTGTCCAGCTGATCCGCCATGGTGGTTGGAGGTCGAAGCCAGTCCTTGCAGCTGATCAGCCTGGGGGTAAATGTTTCCCATTGATGTGCCCAAGGGCAATTAAGGCTCAATGACAACAGACATGTATACATCCCACAAAGGGCCACACCTCAAGTGCCCAACTTGGGTGAACAGGGAGGCTGGGCTGCTGTACCTTACAGAACACCTTTTACATTAGGCCACCTTACCAAGCAGCTCTACCTAATACAAGCAAACACAGGGAGGCTGCCTAAATGAGGAGGCAGAGAAACTTTCCAAATGAAAGAACAAAACAAATCTCCAGAAAAAGAACTAAACAAAGTGGAGACGATCTACTAGATGTAGAGTTCAAAATACTGGTTTAAAGTTGCTCTATCTATGAATCTGTTTCTGTTCTGCTTGTTCATTTACTCTGTTTTGTAGATTCAACTGTTGGTAGATATGTATTTATTACCATTTTATTGCATAATTTTGATCATTTTTTTTCTTCTTAAAGAATTCTTTAGCATTTTGTGTGTGTATGTGTGTGTGTGTGTGTGAGAGAGAGAGAGAGAGAGAGAGAGAGAGACAGATAGGGAAAGACAGGAAGGGAGAGAGATGAGAAACATCAGTTCTTTGTTGCAGCACCTTAGTTGTTCATTGATTGCTTTCTCATATGTGCCTTGATGGGAGGGGGGTCTACAGCAGAGCAAGTGACCCCTTGCTCAAACCTGCGACTTTGGGCTCAAGCCAGCAATCTTGGGCTTCAAGCCAGTGACCTTTGGGCTCAAGCCAGTGACCATGGGGTCGTGTCTATGATCCCACACTCCAGCCAGCAACACCATGCTCAAGCTGGTGAGTCTGTGCTCAGGCCAGATGAGCCCGCACTCAAGTTGGCAACGTCGGGGTTTCAAACCTGGGTCCTCTGCATCCCAGTTTGATGCTCAATCCACTGTACCACTGTCTGTCTGGTCAGGCTTTTTAGCATTTCATGTTATACTGATTTGGTGGTGGTGAACTAATTCCTTTAGCTTTTTCTTATCTGGGAAGCTCTTTATCTTTCCTTAGATTCTAAATAATATCTTTGCTGGGTAGAGTAATTTTGGTTGTAGTTCTTTACTTTTCTCATCACTTTGAATATTTCTTGCCAATCTTTTCTGGCCTGAAAGTCTTATGGGAGCTTCCATGTAAATAACTAACTGCTTTTCTCTTGCTGCTTTTAAGATTCTCTTTGTCTATAACCTTTTGCATTTTAATTATAATGTGTCTTGGTGTGGGCCTTTTTGGGGTCACTTCATTTGGGACTCTGTGCTTCTTGAACTTGTATGTTAATTTCCTAAGTTTTCCATCTTTATTTTTTTCAAATATGTTTTCCATTTCTTGCTCTCCTCTTTCTGGCACCCTGGGGTGAAAAGGTTGGTACACTTGACTTTGTCCCAGAAGCTCCCTTTTTTTTTTTCTTTTTTCTTTTCTGATTGGGTGTTTTTTGCTTCTTTATATTCCAAATCACTGATGTGATTCTCAGTTTCATCTTCTCTAATGTTGATTTTCTGTAAATTACTCATTTCAGTTAGTGTATCCTTCATTGGTCCTTTTCTATGCTGTTAAGGTCTTACTAAGTTCATTGAGCATCTTTAAACCAGTATTTTTAACTCTGCATCTAGTAGGGATTAACTAGTACAAATTGGTTGTTACAGAACAGTCATGAGGATGTAAAGAATATAATCAATAATATTCTAATGACTGTGTATGGTGTCAAATGGATGTAAGATTTATTAGGATGATCAGTTAGTAAGTTATATAATGTCTAGTCATTGGAGTGTACCTCTGAAACTAATAAAATAATATATGTCAGCTGTAGTTGAGAAACAAAAATTATTACTTTTAACATTTTTGGAGAGAGAGAGAAAAGCAGCAACTCATTGTTCCACTTAGTTTTTCCATTCAGTTATGCACTCATTGATTGCTTCTCGTATGTGGCCTGGCTGGGATTGAACCCACGACCTCGGTGTGCTGGGATGACGCTTCATCTACTGAGCCACCCAACCAGCATGAGAAACACAAATGATTTAAAAATGAGGGGAAAAAAGAATAAAGAGAAAGGAACAAAACAAACAAAAAACACTAAAGTAAACCGGCATACCACAGGGGAAAGATCAAGAGAAAAAGAAAGGAACAGAGAAGAACTACAAAAAAAATTTAACAGTGGCAATAAGTATATATTTATCAATAACTAGCTGTACTCGGCCACGCGTTGCTGTGGCTCAGTCTGGTTAAATGGAAAAGAAAGAAAAGAGAAAGTGCATGTTTCTATAATATGTTTAATTTCACAATGCTTGTGGGTATACAATATTTTTTGTTGTTCCATTGTCTGTGCAGATATAGAGATTGTCTAGTTTGCTGACTCTAGAACGCGCAATATATAGTCCATGTGAGAAGCAATCCTTGTCTAGATCTAAACTGCACAATTCTAAAGATTGGCCCAGAGCTTTGTTTTTTTGTTTGTTTGTTTTTGTTTGTTTTGTTAGGCCCAGAGCTTTGTTGATGGTGATTGCAAACGCCTATCAAATTGGGAATTGCAGTCTCTTAAATTGAAATGGCATATCCATTGGAATTATAGGAATGCAAGGAATGAGGACATCTTCACCTTTGAAAGGTCCTATCAAGATTGTTGCTTCTACAACGTTGCTCATTAATTTTTTTTTACTGCAAGCCGCCTGCTGTTGATCAAAAAGCTTTGACTGGTTGATATTTTGCAACATGATAATTGGCACATCCGATTTTTTTTTCCTTTTTTAATTTTATTTTTTTAATGGGGTGACATCAATAAATCAGGATACATATATTAAAAGATAACAAGTCCAGGTTATCTTGTCGTTCAATTATGTTGCATACCCATCACCCAAAGTCACATTGTCCTCTGTCACCTTCTATCTTGTTTTCTTTGTGCCCCTCCCCCTCCCCCTTTCCCTCTCCCATTCCCCCCTACCCCCTGTAACCACCACACTCTTATCAATGTCTCTTAGTTTCACTTTTATGTCCCACCTACGTATGGAATAATGCAGTTCCTGGTTTTTTCTAATTTACTTATTTCGCTTCGTATCATGTTATCAAGATCCCACCATTTTGCTGTAAATATTCCGATGTCATCATTTCTTATGGCTGAGTAGTATTCCATAGTGTATATGTGCTACATCTTCTTTATCCAGTTATCTATTGACGGGCTTTTTGGTTGTTTCCATGTCCTGGCCACTGTGAACAATGCTGCAATGAACATGGGGCTGCATGTGTCTTTACGTATCAATGTTTCTGAGTTTTTGGGGTATATACCCAGTAGAGGGATTGCTGGGTCATAAGGTAGTTCTATTTTCAGTTTTTTGAGGAACCACCATACTTTCTTCCATAATGGTTGTACTACTTTACATTCCCACCAACAGTGTATGAGGGTTCCTTTTTCACCACAGCCTCTCCAACATTTGCTATTACCTGTCTTGCTAATAATAGCCAATCGAACAGGTGTGAGGTGGTATCTCATTGCAGTTTTGATTTGCATTTCTCTAATAGCTAAAGAAGATGAGCATCTTTTCATATATCTGTTGGCCATTTGTATTTCTTCCTGGGAGAAGTGTCTGTTCATATCCTCTTCCCATTTTTTTATTGGATTGTTTGTTTGTTTGTTGTTGAGTTTTATGAGTTCTTTGTATATTTTGGATATTAGGCTCTTATCTGAGCTGTTGTTTGAAAATATCATTTCCCATTTAGTTGGCTTTCTGTTTATTTTGCTATCAGTTTCTCTTGCTGAGCAAAAACTTCTTAGTCTGATGTAGTCCCATTCATTAATTTTTGCCTTCACTTCTCTTGCCAGTGGAGTCAAATTCATAAAATGCTCTTTAAAACCCAGGTCCAAGAGTTGAGTACCTATGTCGTCTTCTATGTACTTAATTGTTTCAGGTCTTATGTTTCGATCTTTGATCCATTTTGAGTTAATTTTTGTACAGGGGGAGAGACTGTAGTCCAGTTTCATTCTTTTGCATGTGGCTTTCCAGTTTTCCCAGCACCATTTATTGAAGAGGCTTTCTTTTCTCCATTGTGTGTTGTTGGCCCCTTTATCAAAAATTATTTGACTATATATATGTGGTTTTATTTCTGGACTTTCTATTCTGTTCCATTGGTCTGAGTGTCTATTTTTCTGCCAATACCATGCTGTTTTGATTGTCGTGGCCCTATAATAGAGTTTGAAGTCAGGTATTGTAATGCCCCCAGCTTCATTCTTTTTCTTTAGGATTGCTTTGGCCATTCGGGGTTTTTTATAGTTCCATATAAATCTGATGATTTTTTGCTCTATTTCTTTAAAAAACGTCATTGGAAGTTTGATGGGAATTGCATGAAATTTGTATATTGCTTTGGGTAATATAGCCATCTTGATTATATTTATTCTTCCTAGCCAAGAACAAGGTATATTCTTCCATCTCATTATATCTTTTTCGATTTCCCTTAACAATGGTTTATAGTTTTCATTATATAAGTCCTTTACATTCTTTGTTATGTTTATTCCTAAGTATTTTATTTTTTTTCTTGCAATCGTGAAGGGGATTATTCTTTTGAGTTCGTTCTCAATTGTTTCATTGTTGGCATATAGAAAGGCTATTGACTTCTGTAGGTTAATTTTGTATCCTGCGACCTTACTGTATTGGCTTATTGTTTCTAGAAGTCTTTTTGTGGATTCTTTGGGGTTTTCGATGTATAGGATCATATCATCTGCAAAAAGTGATACCTTTACTTTTTCTTTTCCGATATGGATGCCTTTTATTTCTTTGTCTTGTCTGATTGCTCTGGCTAGAACCTCTTGTACCACATTAAATAAGAGTGGAGAGAGTGGACAACCCTGTCTTGTTCCTGATTTAAGGGGGAAAGCGTTCAGTTCAGTGCCATTTAATATGATGTTAGCTGATGGTTTATCATATATGGCCTTTATCATGTTGAGATATTTTCCTTCTATACCCATTTTGTTGAGAGTCTTAAACATAAAATTGTGTTGTATTTTATCGAAAGCCTTTTCTGCGTCTATTGATAAGATCATGTGGTTTTTGTTCTTTGTTTTGTTGATATGGTGTATTACGTTAACCGTTTTCCGTATGTTGAACCATCCTTGAGATTCTGGGATGAATCCCACTCGATCATGATGTATTATTTTTTTAATATGTTGTTGTATTCGATTTGCTAGTATTTTGTTTAGTATTTTAGCATCTGTATTCATTAGAGATATTGGTCTGTAGTTTTCTTTTTTTGTGCCATCCTTGCCTGGTTTTGGTATGAGGGTTATGTTGGCCTCATAAAATGTGTTTGGAAGTATTGCTTCTTCTTCAATTTTTTGGAAGACTTTGAGTAGAATAGGAACCAAGTCTTCTTTGAATGTTTGATAAAATTCGCTGGTATAGCCGTCAGGGCCTGGACTTTTATTTTTGGGGAGGTTTTTAATGGTTTTTTCTATTTCTTCTCTACTCATAGGTCTGTTTAGGCTTTCTGCTTCTTCTTGACTCAGTCTAGGAAGGTTGTATTGTTCTAGGAATTTATCCATTTCTTCTAGGTTGTTGAATTTAGTGGCATAAAGTTTTTCATAGTATTCTACAATAATTCTTTGTATATCTACAGGTGTCCGTGGTGAATTTCTCCTCTTTCATTTTGGATTTTGTTTATATGAGTTCTTTCTCTTTTTTCCTTGGTAAGTCTTGCCAAGGGTTTGTCAATTTTGTTGATCTTTTCAAAGAACCAGCTCCTTGTTCTATTAATTTTGTCTATAGTTTTTCTGTTCTCTAATTTATTTATTTCTGCTCTGATTTTTATTATCTCCTTTCTTCGGCTGGTTTTGGGTTTTCTTTGTTCTTCTTTTTCTAGTTCCTTAAGGTGGGAAGTTAAGTGGTTCACTTGGGCTCTCTCTTGTTTGTTCATATATACCTGAAGTGATATGAACTTCCCTCTTATCACTGCTTTTGCTGCATCCCATAGATTCTGATATGTTGTATTGTCATTTTCATTAGTCTGTATATATCTTTTGATCTCTGCACTTATTTCTTCTTTGACCCATTCATTTTTTAAAAGTATGTTGTTTAGTTTCCACATTTTTGTGGGATTTTTTTTCCTCTTTTTTGCAGTTGAATTCTAGTTTCAAGGCTTTATGACCAGAAAATATGCTTGGTACAACTTCAATTTTTCTGAATTTGCTGATGTTGTTTTTGTGGCCCAACATATGGTCAATTCTTGAGAATGATCCATGTACACTGGAGAAAAATGTATACTCAGTCACTTTGGGATGAAATGTCCTGTAGATGTCTATCATATCAGGTGCTCTAGTGCTTTGTTTAAGGCCACTATGTCTTTGTTGATTCTCTGTTTGGATGACCGATCTAGAGCCATCAGCGGTGTATTGAGGTCTCCAAGTATGATTGTATTTTTGTCAGTTTTTGTTTTAAGATCAATAAGTAGCTGTCTTAATATTTTGGTGCTCCTTGGTTTGGTGCATATATATTAAGAATTGTTATGTCTTCTTGATTCAGTGTCCCCTTAGCCATTATGAAATGGCCATTTTTGTCTCTGAGTACTTTTCCTGTCTTGTAGTCAGCATTATCCGATATGAGTATTGCTACACCTGCTTTTTTTTGGATGTTATTTGCTTGGAGTATTGTTTTCCAGCCTTTCACTTTGAATTTGTTTTTATCCTTGTTACTTAGATGAGTTTCCTGTAGTCAGCATACAGTTGGATTTTCTTTTTTAATCCATTCTGCTACTCTGTACCTTTTTATTGGTGAGTTTAATCCATTTACATTTAGTGTAATTATTGACACTTGTGAGTTCCGTATTGCCATTTTATATCTTGCTTTCTGTTAGTTTTGTGTCTTGTTTGATCCTTCTGTTTCGCTTTTCTATCTTTTGTTTTTATTTGGTTGTATTCCATACATCTTTCCTCTGTTGCTATCTCTTTTATCTCATGTGCTTCTGTGGTGGTTTTTTCAATGGTGGTTGCCTTTAAGTAATGAAAAGGGTCCCTACCCTGTTCATTGTAGCGAACTATTTTGTGAGTACTTTTGCACTCCATTGTCCTTTGCTACTGTTAATCTCCATCTTCTCCCCCCCCCTTTCTTTTTGTTGTTGTCACAGTTTAAATTTGGTTTTATTGTGTTCTTCTTGGAGCTTTTACTTGTGGCTCTGTTTTTTTTTTGTTCTTTGTATCTGATTGGAGAACCCCCTTTAGTAATTCCTGGAGTGGGGGTTTTCTGATGATAAATTCCCTCATCTTTTCTGTATCTGTGAATGTTTTTATTTCTCCTTCATATTTGAAGGATAGCTTTGATGGGTATAGTATTCGTGGCTGAAAGTTCCTCTCTTTCAGGACTTTAAATATTGGGGTCCACTCTCTTCTAGCTTGTAGAGTTTCTGCTGAGAAATCTGATGATAATCTAATGGGCCTTCCTTTATATGTTGTATTCTTCTTTTCCCTGGCTGCCTTGAGAATTTTTTCTTTGCTGTTGGTTTGTGCCAATTTCATTATGATATGCCTTGGAGTAGGTTTGTTGGGGTTAAGAAAACTTGGAGTTCTGTTTGCTTCTTGAACTTGAGGCTTTAGTTCTTTCCATAGGCTTGGGAAGTTCTCATCTATTATTTGTTTGAGTATGTTCTCCATTCCATTTTCTCTCTCTTCTCCCTCTGATATACCTATTATTCTTATGTTATTCTTTTTGATGGAGTCAGATAATTCTTGTAGGGCTATCTCATTTTTTTTAATTTTTGAGTCTCTTTCTTCTTCTCTCTGTTGTGCCTCAAGTTGCTTGTCTTCTATTTCACTAATCCTCTCTTCTATCTGACCTGTTCTATTAGCTAAGCTTGTTACTTCATTTTTCAGCTCGTGAATTGAGTTTTTCATCTCTGTTTGATTTGTTTTTATAGTTTCAATTTCCTTGGACATATATTCTTTGTGTTCATTAAGTTGTTTTCTGAGCTCCCTAAATTGCCTTTCTGTGTTTTCTTAGATATCTCTGAGTATTTTTAGGATTTCTATCTTGAATTCTCTGTCATTTAGCTCCAAGGTTTCCAATATATTAAATTTTTTCTCCATAGATTTTTCCTCATCTAGCTGTGTTACCTCTCTTTCTTTTGTATCCATGATATTTGATTTTCTCTTCCTTAATGGCATCTGAGGGTGGTTTTGTTGATAGTATTAATGAGATTTAATAAAGAATAAAAAGTTAAAAAAATAAAAAATCAAAAAGAGTTTTTTTTTAAAAAAATTAATAATGAAATAAAGAAAAATAAAATAAATAAAAATTTAAAATAAAGGAAATTATTCCCTTCCTCCTTTTTTCCTCTCCTCTCCTCTCCCCTCTTTCTTGAGAAAATCTTGTGGTGAACTGTGAATTATAACAAACAATGCCTGTGATGGAGGGCCTGAATTGGGGAAAAGTAATAAAGGGGCAAAAAAAAGAAAAAAGAAAAAAAAAAAGAAGAAGAAAAAAAGGGGGTATGGACCCACAAAAAGCAAATAAGGAAAAAATTTGGGTCAAGAATAAAATGATTTGCTTTTAGGTGTTGGTTTTCTAAGAGTTATGATGAGAGGAATAAGAGGGAAACAGGAAAATGGGGGGACAAATTAAAAAATTACTATTGTATTTAGTGGAACAAGAACTAGATAAAATTGAGAGCCAGGGATGGGAGCACTGCTAGTGAATTAAAAAGGTGAAGTAAAAAAACCCCAAAATGCCACAAACATAAGTTTGAGTCCCAGATAAGATAATTTGTTTGTTATTGAGGTTTGAATGAGAAGAGATGTAAAGGAGAAAGGAAGAAACTAATATAGAAAGAGAAAAGAAAGAGAGAGAGAGAGAAAAAGAGGGAACCACTAAAAGAAGAAAAAAGAGAGAGAGAGTTAAGCGTTTTGGAGTGCAACCCTCATAGAGAGAAAGGAAGAGGAGAGAAAAGATAATGGGAGATGTAACACTTATGGGTAGTGTAGTTCAAGGAGAGGAGAGAGTAAGACCGGCAGAGAGTTAATCGGCCAAATTGGAGGAAGAAAAAAAGTATCAAGAATGAAGATAAGAGAAACAAATGAACAAATATAATAAAATGGGATAGGTTATAAAGTCTGCAGATTATTCTTGATTTTGAGAGGTTATCTTCTTGCTTTTTCTTTTCTGTCCCCCTTCCTGGTTGGTGACTCTGTACCCCGGGTTCTGCCCCTTTGGCACGCTCAGGTAGAGGTTTGCAGTTGATAAGTCTCTATGGCAATGTCATGTATTGTGCTTTAGTCTCGTTGGCAGTCAAGGCTCATTAGCATTTATAGGTTCCGACAGTGAGAGAGTCCGTGTTCCTGGAGCCTTTCTCCTAGTCTTTCCTTCCTCAATTAGTAGCCTGATAATCCAGCTATGGGGTTGCTGCTGCCTCTGCCTGGATAGTAAGAGGCTAAAAGAGCTGGCAACTCCCCACTCTATTTCCACTCAGCACAGGGCTCTGGGTAAGGCTCAGTCAGTCAGAGCTGCTAGCATAATCAGGCGGGGTTTCCGCCCACTCAAAGACCTCTGGCTCTGCCACTCTGTCCGGTAACACAGGCGGGCGCCCACTTCCGGGGCGCTTGGAGGAAACACTCACTGTCTGCGCGCGCAGACCAGGATATCCGGCCAGCAGTCTCATGCTCTGAGTGAAACCCCCAACCGCATGGAAAAGTTGCAGCGTTGGAATTGGCTCTCGCTCCGTCCCCGTGCGCGGCTTTTGCAAGGCACTGGGGCAGCCCGAGATTTCGCTTTGGCCCACACAAAGGCCCCTGACTCTGCCCCTTTGTGCGATAACACAGGCGATCACTGCCGAGGAACTCGGAGGAATCTCTCACTCCCTATCTGTGCGCGCAGACCAGGATATGAGGCCGGCCGCGTTTCCCTCTGAGTGAAACCCCCACCAGCATGGAAAATTTTCACCGTTGGAATTAGTTCTCGCTCCCTCCCGTGCGCGGCTTTCCCAGGGCGCTGGGGCTGCCCAGAGATTCTGCTTTCGGCCCACAGAAAGGCCTCTTACTCTGCCTCTCTGTGGGGTAACACGGGCACCCACTCCTGGGGCTTAGGAAGAAATCTCTTGCCCACTAACTGCGCACCAACCAGGAGATCGGGTAAAATGGCTGCCCCGCTTGTCTTTCTTTGTTTGGGTTTGGCGCGAGTGTTAGCTTGTATTACCCGGGTTGCCACAGGATCAGTTTTTCCTCGGCTTGGATCTCCGTGCCACAGCCTGGTTCGGCCGTTTGTGCCACGGCCTGGATCTATTCACCCCCTTTGCCCGCCTCAGTTTCTATATTCACAGTTACCAGAGAAAGCCGCCCTGTTTAGGTTAGTGAGGAAGGCGGAGCATTTCTTACTCCCTATTTCCTTCGGGGTTTGGTTATATATTTAGCCAGTTTTTCACTCTACCATACCTTCGGGTGTATTGCGAAGCATCTGGAGGCTCCAAATATAGGTTTTTCTGTTTCTGGTTGAAGATCTTGTTGAGTTATGGGGGAGATTTATCGATATCGCTTCCTATCCCGCCATTACTCTCGGCACATCCATTTTTTTTTTTTTTTTTTTTTTTTGCATTTTTCTGAAGCTGGAAACAGGGAGAGACAGTCCGAGAGACTCCCGCATGCGCCCGACCGGGATCCACCCGGCACGCCCACCAGGGGCGACGCTCTGCCCACCAGGGGACGATGCTCTGCCCATCCTGGGCGTCGCCATGTTGCGACCAGAGCCATTCTAGCGCCTGAGGCAGAGGCCACAGAGCCATCCCCAGCGCCCGGGCCATCTTTGCTCCAATGGAGCCTTGGCTGCGGGAGGGGAAGAGAGAGACAGAGACGAAAGCGCGGCGGAGGGGTGGAGAAGCAAATGGGCGCTTCTTTTGTGTGCCCTGGCCGGGAATCGAACCCGGGTCCTCCGCACGCTAGGCCGACGCGGCACATCCAATTTTTAATTGCAGTATGTGTGGTGGCATCCCTGGCAGATCAAGTGAATTCAAAAATTCTGTTGGGTAATTAACTGCTTCATCTTCTTCCACAACAGTGTTGACAAACTTGTATTTGACTGCCTCGCTTTGAATATTAGGCTGAATAATATTGTTAAGTTTGTAGATATCTTTGTTCTTGGTCACAAGAATAGCTCGTTCACTCAGCCAATCGTGATTCTTATAATTGGTTTAAATATTGGGATATACTTTTCCAACCAATTCTTCTCTTGACGTCACTAAATTGCAGAAGTTATGAGGCAATGAAATTCGTCCTGAGGTCAGATCAACCAGCACCTTTCTGTTTCCAATTTTCAGCAATTTATGTGAGAATATCTTAGTTTTGCAACTAGACTTGCATATTTGTAGTTAATTTTAACGTCTTTATGTGTCGCCACAAAGTAGAGTATTTCAGGCAAGCATTTATTTCATCTTCTGGCGTCAGTGGAGGAATTACAGTTATGTTTGCCTGAAATCTCCTGCAAACAATATTAATGCATTTTCAAATCATCTGATGTTTCCACACAAATCTTGCAATGATAGATCAAGAGCCTCAAGCGATTTTTTTTTTGTGCACCATTGTGCATTCATCCCAAACAATAAGTTTGCATTTCTGCAATACTTTTCCCATGCCAGATGCTTTGGAAATGTTGCATGTGGGAGTTTCAATGAATTGCATGTTCAATGGCAATTTCAAAGCGGAATGAGCAGTTCTTCCACCTGGTAGCAATGTCACAGCTATTCTGGACAATGCAAGAACTAAGGCTATGTCATTTTGGGATCTAATTGCTGCCAGAATCAATCTAATTAGGAATGTTTTACCAGTTCCTCCTGGCGCATCTAAGAAGATTTCTCCAACTCCATTATTGACAGTTTGCATTATTTCATTGTAAATGCCTTTTTGTTCAAGTGTTAGCTTAGGAATATTTGCACATATGACAAAAGATCACCTATGTTGTAATTTTGTTCATGACACAATTCTACATCGAACGAAGCAGAAGCAGATTGATTTGGTGATGGCATTCCCAATTGATTGAGAACTTTGTTCACGATTTTTAAGCACAAATTTTCAATCATTATCAATGCTTTGTTGTAGATTTCTGCTGTGAAATCCATGTTTATATTTGAATTTTCCTTGCATATTCTACAGAAAATATCTTCAGCCATGTGCGATTTATATATTTCTCCTATAACATTGAAATGGAATCGTAAAATATTTAGTATAGCGTGTGTTGCTTTTACGTCCAACAGATGGTGCTGTTTTCAAAAAAAAGCATGTTTTTACCTGTCACAGGTGTGACATCTATATAATAGTAGGTATATAAAAACGCGCGTATTCAAATGCAACATTGTGTCAAAATTTCAAAGCAATCGGTGAAGAACTTTCGGAGATTTAAAATTTTGAACAAATGAACATTTACATTTTTATTTATATAGATTACATCAAATGTAAATGGACTCAGGGCTCCCAATAAGAAGATAAGGCAACTGAATGGATTAAGAAGATAGGGCAACTGAGTGGATTAAAAAACATGATTCATCTACATGTTGTTTACAATAGACTCACTTCAAATTACAAGACCAACAACAAACTGAAAGTGAAGGGATGGAAAAAGATATTTCATGCAAATAGCAGCAAAAAGAAAGCTGGGGTAACAATACTTATATCAGACCAAATAGACTTTCAATCAAAGAATATATAAAAAAGGATATTACACAATTATAAAGTGGTCAATCTAAAAAAAGGATATAAATTGTAAATATCTACACACCCAACATAAGACCACCGAAATATATAAAACAAATATTAATAGACATAAAGGGAGAAATTTCATAATACAATAATAGCATGGACTTTTAATACCCCACTCTCATCAATGGATAGGTCATCCAGACTTTTTTTAAAGATATATAAATATTTTATTGTAGTTGGTGGCTTTAAAATTATTTTTAAAATTTAATGGTGTCTTTGAAGTGATAGTTTAACATTGTGTTAATATCCAGTTAACCACTTTTTTTTTTATGGGTCATGCTTTTTTTTCTTTTATTTAGACAAATTTAACAGGGTGATATTAGTCAATCACAGTACATAGATTTAGAGAAAACATCTCCACATCCTTTGGACAGTCGATTGTTGTATACCCATCACTCAAAGTCAAATCATCTTCTGTCACTCTATATTTGTTTCTCTTTAAGCCCCTTTCTTTCCCCCATCCTCCTGCCTCTCTACCCTTCCTTTCCCGTGGTGACCACTACACCCCTGTCTTTGCCCATGAGTCTCAATTTTGTGTCCCACCTAAGAATGGAATCATATAGTTCTTAGCTTTTTCTTATTTACTTATTTCACTCAGTATAATGTTATCAAGTTCCATCCGTGTCGTCGTAAATGATACTATCTCATCATTTCTTATGGCTGAGTAGTATTACATAGTATATATGTACCACATCTTCTTTATTCAGTTCTCTATTTAAGGGCATTTTGATTGTTTCCATGTCTTGGCCACTGTGAACAATGCTGTGATGAATGGGGGGGGGGGGCGCATGTGTCTTTATGTACCAATGTTTTCGAGTTTTGGAGGTATATACCCAGTAGAGGGATTGCTGGGTCATATGGTAGTTCTATTCTTAATTTTTTGAGGAACCAGCATACTTTCTTCCATAATAGTTGCATTAATTTACATTCCCACCAACAGTGAATGAGGGTTCCTTTTTCTCCACAGCCTCTGCAGCATTTGTTATTACCTGTCTTGTTGATAATAGCTAATCTAACAGTTGTGAGGTGGTATCTGGTTGTAGCTTTGATTTGCATTTCTTGAATAGTGATGATGAGCATTTTTCATATATCTGTTGGCCATTTGTATTTCTTCTTGGGAGAAGTGTCTGTTCATGTCCTCTTCCCGTTTTTTTTATTGGATTGTTTGCTTGTTTGTTGCTGAGTTTTGTGAGTTCTTTATATATTTTGGATATTAGGCCCTTTTCTGAGCTGTTGTTTGAAAATACCATCTCCCATTTAGTTGGTTGCCTGTTTGTTTTGGTGACAGTTTCTTTTGCTGTGCAGACGCTTCTTAGTCTGATGTAGTCCCATTCATTTATCTTTGCCTTTACTTCCCTTGCCTTTGGGGTCAAATTCATAAAATGTTCTTTTTGGCCAAGGTCCATGAGTTTAGTACCTATGTTTTCTTCTATGTAATTTATTGTTTCAGATCTTATATTTAGCTCTTTGATTCATTTTGAATTTTTGTACGAGATAAACTGTAGTCAAGTTTCATTCTTTTGAATGTGGCTCTCCAATTTTCCCAGCATCATTTATTGAAGAGGCTTTCTTTTCTCCATTGTGTGTTTTTGGCTCCTTTATCAAAGATGATTTGACCATATGTATGTGGTTTTATTTCTGGGCTCTCTATTCTGTTCCATTGGTCTGTGTGTGATTTTCTACCAGTACCATGCTATTTTGATTATCATGGCTCTGTAGTATAGTTTGAAGTCAAGTATTGTAATGCCTCCAGCTTCATTGTTTGTTTTTTTTTCCCTTAGGATTACTTTGGTTAGTCAAGGTTTTTTATGGTTCCATATAAACCTGATGATTTTTTGTTCCATTTCTTTAAAAAAAATGACATTGGAATTTTGATGGGAATTGAATTAAATTTGTATGTTGCTTTGGGTAATATGTCCATTTTAACTATATTTATTCTTCCTATTCATGAACAAGGAATATTATTCCATTTCATTGTATCTTTTTCAATTTCCTTTTATAATGCTTTGTGTAGTTTTCAGTATATAAGTCCTTTACATTCTTCTTTTTTTCCTTTTGTATTTTTCTGAAGTTGAAAACGGGGAGGCAGTCAGACAGATTCCCGCATGCGCCCAATTGGGATCCACCCAGCATGCCCACCAGGGGGCGATGCTCTGCCCATCTGGGGCGTTGCTCTGTTGCAACCAGAGCCATTCTAGCACCTGAGGCAGAGGCCATGGAGCCATCCTCAGCACCCAGGCCAACTTTGCTCCAATGGAGCCTTGGCTGCGGGAGGGGAAGAGAGAGACAGAGGAAGGAGAGGGGGAGGGGTGGAGAAGCAGATGGGCGTTTCTCCTGTGTGCCCTGGCCAGGAATCGAACCTGGGACTCCTGCACGCCAGGCCAGTGCTCTACCTCTGAGCCATCCAGCCAGGGCCCCTTTACATTCTGTTATGTTTATTCCTAGGTATTTTTGTTGTTGTTGCTATTGTAAAAGGGATTATTTTTTTGAGTTCTTTTTCTGAGGTTTCATTGTTGGCATATAAAAAAGCAATATTAATTTTGTATCCTGCAATCTGACAGTATTGGTTTATTGTTTCTAATAGCTTTTCTGTGGAGTCTTTGGGGATTTCTATGTACAGGATCATGTCATCTGCAAAAAGTGTAATCTTTACTTCTTCTTTCCCTATATGGATGCCTTTTATTTTTTTCTCTTGTCTGATTGCTCTGGCTAGAAATTCCAGCACTGTGTTGAATAGAAGTGGACAGAATGGGCAGCCTTGTCTTGTTCCTGATTTTAGAGGAAAAGTTTTCAGTTTTTTACCATTTAGTATGATGTTAGCTGATGGTTTGTCATAAATGGCCTTTATTATGTTGAGATATTTTACTTCTATACCCATTTTGTTGAGTGTTTTAAACATGAAAGGATGTTGTATTTTATCAAATACCTTTTCTGCATCTATTGATAGGATCATATGGTTTTTGTTCTTTGCTTTGTTGATATGGTGTATTATGTTAACTGTTTTACATATGTTGAACCATCCTTGTATTTCTGGAATGAATCTCACTTGATCAAGGTGAATTATTTTTTTGATGTGTTGTTGTATTCAATTTGCTAGTATTTTGTTTAGGATTTTTACATCTGTATTCATTAGAGATATTGGTCTGTAGTTTTCTATTTTGTGTTGTCCTTGCCAGGTTTTGGTATGAGGGTTATGTTGGCCTTATAAAATGTGTTTGGAAGTATTGCTTCTTCTTTATTTTTTTGGAAGACTTTGAGAAGAATAGGAACCAATTCTTCTTTGAATGTTTGGTAGAATTTACTAGTATATCCATCTGGCCCTGGACTTTTATTTTTAGGGAGGTTTTTGATAGTTGTTTCTATTTCCTCCCTGCTTATTGGTCTATTTAGGCTTTCTACTTCTTCGTGATTCAGTCTAGGAAGATTGTATTGTTATAGGAGTTTATCCATTTCTTCTAGATTGTTGAATTTGGTGGCATATATTTTTTCATAGTATTCTGCAATAATCCCTTGTAAAGCTATGATATCTGTGGTAATTTCTCCTCTTTCATTTTGGATTTTGTTTATATGAGTCTTTTCTCTTTTTTCCTTAGCGCATCTTGCCAGGGGTTTGTCAATTTTATTGATCTTTTCAAAGAACCAGCTCTTTGTTGTATTAATTTTTCTGTAGTTTTTCCATTCTTTATTTTATTTCTTCTCTAATTTTTATTATTTCCTTTCTTCTCCTGGTTTTTGTTTGCCTTTGTTCTTTTTCTAGTTCCTTAAGATGTGATGTTAGGTGCTTTACTTGGGCTCTCTCTTGCTTTTTCATATAAGCATGTAATGATATGAACTTCCCTCTTATTACTGCTTTTGCTGCATCCCAGAGATTCTGATATGTTGTGTTGTCATTTTCATTTGTCTGTATATATCTTTTGATCTCTTCTTTTATTTCTTCTTTGACCCATTCATTGTTTAGAAGTATGTTGTTTAATTTCCACATTTTTTGTGGGTGTGTTTACTTCTTTTTTGCAGTTGAATTCTAGTTTCAAAGCCTTATGGTCAGAGAATATGGTTGGTATAATTTCAAGCTTTCTAAATTTGTTGGTGTTGGTTTTGTGGCCCAGCATATGGTTTATTCTTGAGAATATTCCATGTACACTGGAGAAAAATGTACACTCTGATGTTTGGGGATGAAATGTACTATAGATGTCTCTATGTCCATTTGTTCTAGTGTTTCATTTAAGGCCAATATTTTTTTTTCCCTTGTTTATTTTTTTATTTTATAAAAAATAGCTATTTATAGAAGTAATATATTTAAAATTTTTTAAGCATTCATTTGGGCTTGACATTAAGAATTGGAGAGCACTTTTTTATTTTTTAATTGAGAGGCAAGGAGGCAAAGAGATAGACTTCTGCATGCACCCCTACTGGGATCCCTCTGGCAAGCCCCCTACAAGGTGATGCTCTGCCTATCTGGGGCCACTGCTCAGTTGCTTTTTTTTTTATTATTAATTTTAATGGGGTGACATTGATAAATCAGGGTACATATGTTCAGAGAAAACATCTCTAAGTTATATATTTTTTCTTTTTTTCTTTTTACAGGGACAGAGAGAGTCAGAGAGAGGGATAGACAGGGACAGACAGACAGGAACAGAGAGAGATGAGAAGCATCAATCATCAGTTTTTTGTTGTGACACCTTAGTTGTTCATCGATTGCTTTCTCATATGTGCCTTAACCATGGGCCTTCGGCAGACCGAGTAACCCCTTGCTTGAGCCAGCGACCTTGGGTCCAAGCTGGTGAGCTTTTTGCTCAAACCAGATGTGCCCGCGCTCAAGCTGGCGACCTCGGGGTCTCAAACCTGGGTCCTTCCGCATCCCAGTTCGATGTTCTATCCACTGCGCCACCACTGGTCAGGCTCTCTAGGTTATTTTGACATTTGATTATGCTGCACTCTCATCACCCAAAGTCCAATTGTCTTCCATCACCTTCTAACTGGTTTTCTTTGTGCCCCTCCCCTCCCCCAACCCTCTCCCTCTCCTCCTCCCTATCCCGTAACCCCCACACTCTTGTCCATGTCTCTGAGTCTCATTTTTATGTCCCACCTATGTATGGAATCATATAGTTCTTAGTTTTTTCTGATTTACTTATTTCACTCAGTATAATGTTATCAAGGTCCATCCATGTTGTTGTAAATGATCCAATGTCATCATTTTTATGGCTGAGTAGTATTCCATAGTATATAGGTACCAAAGCTTTTTAATCCACTCGTCCACTGATGGACACTTGGGCTATTTCCAGATCTTCACTATTGTGAACAATGCTGCCATAAACATGGGGGTGCATTTCTTCTTTTCAAACAGTGCTAGGGTGTTCTTAGGGTATATTCCTAAAAGTGGTATAGCTGGGTCAAAAGGCAGTTCAATTTTTAATTTCTTGAGGAATCTCCATACTGTTTTCCACAGTGGATGCACCAGTCTGCATTCCCACCAGCATTGCGGGAGGGTTCCCTTTTCTCCACATCTTCGCCAGCACTTATTCTGTGTTGTTTTGTTGATGAGCGCCATTCTGACTGGTGTGAGGTGATATCTCATTGTGGTTTTAATTAGCATTTCTCTAATGATTAGTGATGTTGAGCATTTTTTCATATGCCTATTTGTCATCTGTATGTCCTCTTTGGAGAAGTGTTTATTCATTTCTTTGGCCCATTTTTTGATTGGATTGTTTGTCTTCCTGGTATTGAGTTTTACAAGTTCTTTATAAATTTTGGTTATAAACCCCTTATCAGACGTATTGTCAAATATATTCTCCCGTTGTGTAGTTTGTCTTTTTATTCTGTTCATATTGTCTTTTTAGTTTGATGTAGTCCCATTTGTTTATCCTGTCTTTTATTTCACTTGCTCGTGGAGATAAATCGGCTAATATATTGCTGCAAGAGATGTCAGAGAGCTTACTGCCTATGTTTTCTTCTAAGATGCTTATGGTTTTCCGGCTTACATTTAAGTCTTTTATCCATTTTGAGTTTATTTTTGTGATTGGTGTAAGTTGGTGGTCTACTTTCATTTTTTTGCAGGTAGCTGTCCAATTTTCCCAACACCATTTGTTGAAGAGGCTATCTTTACTCCATTGTATTTCCTTACCTCCTTTGTCAAATATCAGTTGTCCATAGAACTGTGGGTTTATTTTTGGGTTCTCAGTTCTCAGTTATGTTCCATTGATCTATATGTCTGTTCTTATGCTAGTAACAGGCTGTTTTGAGTACAATGAAGGCTGATACTTCTTTTGGATGAACAATCTAAAGCCGTCAGTGATCTATTGAGGTCTCCAAGTATGAGTATAATTTCTTTCGGTTTGCACTTTTAGATCAGTTAGTAGTTGTCTTATATATTTTGGTGCTCCTTGGTTTGGTGCATATATATTAAGGAATGTTATGTCTTCTTGATATGCTGTCCGCTTTATCATTGCAAAATGTCCATCCTTGTGTATGGTTACCTTTGTTGTCTTGTAGTTAGCATTGTCAGATATGAGTATAGCTACTCCTGCTTTTCTTTGGATATTAATTGTTTGGAGTATCGTTTTCCAACGTTTCACTTTGAATCTGTTTTTATCCTTGTAGCTTTAGATGTGTCTCTTGAAGGCAGCATATTGTTTGGTCTTGATCCTTGATCCAGTCTGCTACTCTGCCTCTTTATTGGTGAATTCAGTCCATTTACAATATTTATTAGAGTCTATTATCTCATGAGTGCTTCTGCACTCCATCCTCCTTTGTTACTGCTGACCTTTATCCTCTCCCCTTTTATCTTGTTGTCACAGATTATCCTTGTTTCTATTGTGGTTTTGTTAAAAAATTTTTACAGTGGTACCTTGAGATACGAATTTAACTCATTATGTAACCGAGCTTGTAAGTCAGTCAACTCGTATATCAAACTGCCGATACTGGACCCATGCACCAACTTGCCAACTAGCGGCAGCTTCTGACACAACTCATATCAGAATTTTGCTCATATCTTGAACAAAAATATGGACCGAGTCGCAGCTCGTATCTTAAAAAATTCGTATGTTGGTCTGTTTGTATCTCAAGTACAAGCCAACTGTACTTGTAATTTTGTCTTGTTTTGTTCTTTATATTTGGTTGGATAACCTCCTTTAGTGGAGGTTTTCTGGTGATAATTTCCTCAGCTTCTGTATGTCTGTAAATGTTTTCATTTTCCCTTCATATTTGAAGGATAGCTTTGATGGATATAGTGTTCTTGGTTGGTAGTTCCTCTCTTTCAGTACTTTAAATGTTGGGGTCCACTCCCTTCTGCCTTCTAGAGTTTCTGCTGAGAAATCTGATGATAGCCTAATGGGCCTTCCTTCATATATTATATCCTTCTCCCTAGCTGCCTTGAGGATTCTTTATTTGTCATTGATTTGTGATAATTTCATCACAGTGTGCCTTGGAGTAGGTCTGTTTGGGTTGAGATAACTCGAGGTTCTGTTTGTTTCTTGGATTTGAGGCTTTAACTCTTTCTACTGGCTTGGGAAGTTCTCATCGATTATTTGTTTCAATATGTTCTTCATTCCTTTTTCCCCTCTCTTCCTCTTCTAATATACCCATTATTCTTATATTGCTCTTCCTGATGGAATCAGACAATTCTTGTAAGGCTTTCTTGTTTTTTTAAATTTGGGAGCCTTTCTTTTCTTCTCTCTGTAGTATCCCTAGTTGCCTGTCTTCAATGTCACTGATTCTCTCCTCTTTCTGGCTTGTTCTATTGGCTAAGCTTGTTACCTCATTTTTCAGTTCCTGTATTGAGTTTTTCATCTTTGTTTTGTTTTTTTTTATAGTTTCAGTTTTCTTGGTGAAGTACTCTTTTTATTAAGGTTTTTTTGCGCTCACTAAATTGCCTTTAAGTGTTTTCTTATGTCTTATTGAGTATTTTTAGAGCTTCGATTTTGAATTCTCTGTCATTAAGCTCCAAGGTTTCCATGTAATTGAGATTTTTTTCTAGAGAGTTTTCATCATCTATCTGAGCTATGTCTCTGTCTTGCATATCCATATTTGAGTTTATTTACCTTAATAGCATTTATGGGTGATATTGTTAATAACCCCAATAAGAGATAATAATTTCTTTTTCTGGCAGGGGGCACTGCACTATAAGATTTACCTCTGCGACATTCTTGAGTGATCTGTTTGTAATGATGAAGGCATGGTTGTGGCATTGGTAGGAGGGGCTCATTGCTAGGGCTTTGCAACTTTATGATACTGGCACTGGCTGACGAGGAGTCCTCCAGGGCCCTCCCCCACATCTCAACAGAGCAGGGGATCTAGTTTCTGGGTGCTTTCACAGGAGAGAGTAGCCTGGAGACCTAGTGGAGGGGAGTCTGCCTCCACTGCTGTTTTCACAGGAAGGAGAGCAATGAGGAACTGGAAGGCTGGGGTGACGGACTCCAGTCCCTCCTCTGATATCACTCTAAGCTTTCCAAGCACAGCCCTGGGCTGGGCCACGGGTTCATGCCACAAGCTGGTATCCTCAAGTTTCAGGAGCAGCTGCGGCAGAGATCTCAGATCAGGGGCTTCCCGTCCACATATGCTAAACTCCTTTCGGCAAGCCGGTGCCCAAGCTTCAGAGCTGGTGGTGTGCAGACCCCAGATCTAGCATGTCTGGCGCCACAGGGTTAAATTGTGCCAGTTGGGCGGGCAGATAAAGCACGCCCCAGTGTCCTGTGGGCCGATCTCCACAAGCTGTTCACCTCCAGTTCTTGGGAGCTTGCCACTGGCTTTGTGTGTACCCCGTGCCAGTAATAGCTCAGCCCTGCAATCACGAGTGCAGCTGACGCTGGGAATTGGTCCTGCTCCCCATTCTTGGTCGTTGCCCCTTGCTCTGCTCCTTACCCCCAGGCTCTCTACCCGGCTCCTACGGGTGTGAGACAAAGCCTGCGCAAACAATGCCTCCCTCCCTCAGGTCTGTGAGGAAGGAGAAAGACTCAGTCCTCTGGTATTATTTTTTCTTCTGTGCTTTGGCCTGCCTTCTTGTGCGATCATACCTTTGTCTATCTGTTGTGTGTATATTTCAGGTTCATCTGGGGTTTTTTCTCTGAATATAGTTGTAGAATTTGTTGAAATTTCAAGGGGAAAGATGAGGAGTATCTCTCACGCCGTCATTTCTCTGATGTGACTCCTCATCCAGACTTTAAATATCACATTCGACCAGATTGTTTTAGTGGTCATTTGTAGAATATGTCATCCAAAACCTGTATAATACACATTCTTTTCAAGTGCCTGTGGAACATTCTTCAGGATAGATCCTATATTAGGCTACAGAACAAGCCTTAATAAATCCAGGAAGACTGAAATCATATCAAGCCTATTTTCTGACTATAATGGCATGAAACTAAAAATCTAGTACAGGAAGAAAACTGGGGAAAACACAGGTACACAGAGACTAAACAACATGCTACTAAACAATTAATCAAAGTGGAAATCAGACAAAATAAACTGCCTGAGACAAATGAAAATGAAAACACAACTTTTAAAAATTTATGGGATACAGTAAAAGCAGATCAAAGAGGGAAGTTCATAGCTATACAGGCTTACCGCAAGAAATAAGAAAATCCGCAAATACATGACCTAATGTTACACCTAAGGGAGCTAGAAAAAGAAGAACAAGTAAAACCCAAAGCAAGTAGAAAGAAGTAAATAATTAAAATCAGAGCCAAAGTTAACAAAATTTAAAAGTAGAACTATGAAGCTAAAAGCCTATTCTTTGAAAAGATAAGCAAAATTGACAAAACTTTAGCTAAACTCAAAGAACAAAAGAGCTCAAATAAATAAAATCATAAATGGAAGAGAATTTCCAACCAATGCTATGGTACATAATGAATTACTAGAGAATACTATGAACAATTACTGGCAATACATTTGACAGCCTAGAAGAAATGGATAAATATCTAGAAATGTATAAACTTCCATGACTGAACCAGAAAAAATGAATCTGAACAGAGTGATTGCTAGTAATGAAATCGAAAGAGTAATCGTAAAACTTCCAACAAATAAAAGGACCAGACTCTTTCACAGGTGAATTCTACCAAATATTTAAAGAAGAATTGATACCTGTTTTTCAAAATATTTAAGAGGAAGGAATACTTCAAACTTTGTCTATGAAGCAAGCATTACTGTGATAACTAAAATCAGAGAAGGACACTACAAAGAAAGAAAGAAAGAAAAATAAAATTACAGTCCAGTATGCTTGATGAATATAGATGCAAAAATTCTCAAGGCACACAGATTGGTCTGAGGTGCCCACTTGGAAATCTTTCAAGTGTACTTTGTCTTTGGTAATAAACCTCTGCCTGCTTTGCTATTTGCATCTCTCGTCTGAAATCCTTCTCTTGAGAAGACAAGAACCATGAACCCAATACTGTGGAAATGGTGACATTTCCTCATGCCTCAAACTTAAAAAAGTTCTCAACAAAATAACAAACTGGATTCACCAATACATTATAAGGATTATACACCAAGATCAAGTGGAATCTCCCAGGAATGCAAGGAGGGTCAAGTATTCATGAATCAATTAATGTGATACATGAAGTCAACAAAATGAGTGATAAAAATCATACGATCATTTCTACAGATGGTGAAAAAGCACTTGATAAAATTTAAGAATTTTTTTGATAACTCTCAAAGTGGCTATAGAAGGAACATACTTCAACATAATAAAGGTTCTATGTCACAAACGCACAGTTAATATTATACGTAATAGTGAAAAGCTGAAAGCTTTTTCTCTAAGATCAGGAACAAGACCTGAATGCCCATTCACCTTAGTACTGGAAGTCCTAGCCTCAGCAGTCAAAGAAAAAGAAATAAAAGGCATCAGATCAGAAAGGAAGAATTACAGTATTTCCCCATGTATAAGATGCTCCCATGTATAAGACACACCTTAATTTTGAGGCCTGAAATTTGAAAAAATATGTATTATATAAAGTTATTGAACTCAAGTTTATTCATTATAAAATTCATCCAACTCCTCGTCACTGTCAAAACTCCCATCCATTAGCTTGTCCTCATCTGTGTCTGATGACGAATCACTGTCTTCATATATTGCCTCGTCCTTAGTTCCATCTATGGCAGTGGTCCCCAACCCCCGGGCCGTGGAGTGATACCGGTCCGTGGGCCATTTGGTACCGGTCCTCAGAGAAAGAATAAATAACTTACATTATTTCCGTTTTATTTATATTTAAGTCTGAACGATGTTTTATTTTTTTTTAATGACCAGATCTTCTCTGTTACACCCATCTAAGACTCACTCTTGACACTTGTCTCGTAAGTTCAACAATTATATTTAAAAATACCACAGTTTTTATGCCGGTCGCATAATTTTATTTTGTGCATTTATCTGTTCCACCCTAAAGGCCGGTCCGTGAAAATATTTTCTGACATTAAACCGGTTCGTGGCCCATAATAGGTTGGGGACCACTGATCTATGGCATTTGAAGTGCCACAACCACTGTATAAAATGCACCCAGTTTTTAGGCCCCATATTTTTTTTAAAAAGGTGCATCTTATACATGGGCAAATATGGTAAAGTTCACTATTTACAGATCACCTGATACCAAATTTAGAAAACTCTAAGGACTTATTAAAACTAAGAAATGAATTCAGTAAAGTTGCAGAATGCAAAATTAATATACAGAAATGGTTGTTTTTATATACCAATAACAAACAATTAGAAACAGTCCCACTTACAGTTTCATCCCCCAAAAATACTAGGGATAAATTTAATCAGAGAGGTAAAAGAACTATGCTCTGAAAACTGTAAGACATTGAAGAGTATACAAATAAATGGGAGGATTTACCATGCTCCTGGGTTCGAAGGATTAATATTGTCAAAATGTCCTTACTACCTAAAGCAATATATGGATTCCATACAACCCTTATGAAAATATCAGTGCCATTCTTCTCAGAACTAGAACAACTAATCTTAAAATTCATATGGACCCACAAAAGACCTCAGATAGCCAAAGAATTTTGAAAAAGAATAAGATAGGAGATAATACATTCCCTGATTTCAAACTATGTTTATAAAGGCAAAGTAATTAAAACAGTATGGTACTGACATAAAAACAGATATATAGGCCCTGCCAGGTAGCTCAGTTGGTTAGTGTCATCTTCATGCGCCGTGGTTGTGGGTTTAATCCCTGGATGGGGCACGTACAAGAGTGTTTCTCTGTCTCTCCCTCTCGCCTCATCTCTCTTTGCCTTCCTCTCTCTCTAAAATCAATCAGTCAATAAAAATAATAATAAAATAAACAAAAACAAGATGAGTATAGATGAGTGGAATTGAATAGAGCTCAGAAATCCTGGCTTACAGTCAACTAATGTATGAAAAAGGAGTCAAGGATGTACAATGGAGTAAAAACAGTCTGTTCTATAAGCGGTGTTAGATACATGCAAAATATGAAATTGGACCATTTTTTACACCATACGAATATTAAACTCAAAATAGATAAAATGTGAAACCTGAATCTATAAAACCCCTAGAAGAAAACGCAGACAGTAAAATCTGTGACGTCAGTCTTAGCAATATCTTTTTTCTCTCCTCAGGCATGGGCAACAAAAGAAAAAACAGATGAAACTACATCAAACTAAAAAGGTTTTTGCACAGCAAAAGAAATCATTAACAAAACAAAAAGTCAACTGAATGTGAGAAGATATTCACAAATGATATATCCAGTGAAGGGTTAATATCCAGTATTTGTAAGGAACTCATACAACATAAAACAAAAAGTCCAACTTAAAAATGGGCAAATGACCTGAATTTCTGCATAGAGGACATATAAATGGTCAACAGACATATGAAAAGATATAAGGGAAACAAAAATCAACGAGCTACCACCTCACACCTGCCAGAATGACTATCAAAAAAATCAACAAATAACAAGTGGATGTGGAGAAAAGGGAACCCTTGTGTAAATTTGTGCAGCCCCTATGGTAACCAGTGTGGAGTTTCCTCAAAAAATTAAAAATAGAGCTGCCATATGACCCAGCGATTCTACTCCTGGGTATTTATTCAAAGAAAACAAAAACACTAATTTGAAAAGATGTGTATACTATTATGTTCATTGCAGTACTTTTTATAATAACCAGGATAGGAAAATATATCCTAGGTATTTATCAATAGATGAATGGGTAAAAAATATATATGTATATGCGCGTATGATCTCAGAATACAGTCTTTCCCTAGCAAGGAACTGTAACAGTCTACACTGACACACGCATATCCTCAGCGTATGTTATTCTGGTTTCTCTCATTTTCCTGAGAACTAACACAGAGCAGCTGTAGTCCATAGGCTGGTTTTGTAAAGACCACTACTTGGGTAGCATAAATCCTTCTGTTTTCTAGTGTGGCCTTGGCAGGGTCTAGAGCTGTACCTTTCATGTGTGACTTAGTCTGGGTGTCATAGTCATTCCTGGCTAGTTTTCTTCCCTAAGGTCAGCTGCAACCCTTAAGGTCACTCTCCAGATTGTCCAGTTGTTCATGCTCAGAAAAATTTGTACCAGTGTTAGCAAAGTAGCACACAGTTTGGAAAAGTTAGTTTCTTGGTCAATTAGTGCAGTAATGTATTCCACAGATACATAAATAGCTTTGGGAATACACATACTACTCTTCCCTTTTATTCGAAGGGCTCACGGTTTGCCTCATGCTTTTTTCTATCTTGCATCACATCTGTTGAGCAATCCTGACTGTTCCCTTTCTCTTCCAGCGGTTTTGCGAGTGGCTGGTTCCCTACAGAAGAGCACCGAAGTGATGAAGGCCATGCAGAGTCTTGTGAAGATCCCAGAAATCCAGGCCACCATGCGGGAGCTGTCCAAAGAGATGATGAAGGTCGTGACCCTGGCTAACCCTGCATCCCATTCTAAGTCACTCAGTGTCACCCTCGGCAGGTGGCAGGGGCTATGTCGGGTGGGAACAGACAGACTACACTTGCCAGACACTGAGGACGGAGGAGCAGCTGCTCACGTTGGTTGAAAGTGCCTGAGCTGAGCATGGTGGAGGCGGGGTCAGATCGCTGGAGTACCCCTTAAAAGAAGTGAAATTATACCCATGGCCTTAGGGGACATAGGAGATAAAAGGAGAAGTGTTTAGGGTTCAGGAAGCTAGAGTTTACAGGTTCTGACGTAAGGAGACAGAACAAAGCCCAGGGTCCGCCGTCTGTTCTAGGGGAATGTTAGACTGGCACGGAAGGTCGTTCTGCTTCCCTTGCCAGCCAATACTGGGCAGAATTTTTTCTATAAAGGACTAAATATTAAATGTAACTTCTACTTTGTAGGCCATTCATTTTTGTTCTAACTTCTTGACACTGCTTTGTAGTGTAAAAGCAACTATAGATAATATGTAAACAAATGAGAGTGACTGTTCCGATAAAACTTTATTTACAAAAGCAGGAAGTAGACATTTGATCCCGTGGGTATAATTTGCTGATGTCTGTTGTAGACTAGAAAAGGATAGACTAAGAACCAAATAGAAAATAGTAACTACCTGCCGTCCCCAACGCTGGGGCCTGGCAAGGACCTGTCCTGACTCAGGAGTGTGTGTTACTGAGCCCCCTGCCGGCCAGTGGTGCATCACACATCCTGTCCTGTCAGGTCCACACAGCGACCTTGTGAGGTAGGTATTGTTATCCCCATTTTACACAGGAAGAAACTGAATCTTGAAGTTGTCAGGTAACTTCTAAGTAACATTGGTAGCAAGTGACAGTTCTGAGGTTGGAGCACTGATGTCTGACCTTACTGCCAGAGCTGCCTCAGAGTAAATGGTGGCAGGAAGTGCCTGGTCCAGGGGCTGATTCATGCTTCAGACGTGTGGCCTATGAGACAAGATTGTACACCTCAAATTCTTGTATGTGGTTTGTAAAGCAAGAAATACTTTTTTTCTCCTAGGGAATTTCACTCATGAACTTGAATTATATATGGGACTCTAGGGCATAGGAGAGAGGAACTGGAGAAGAAAACTAATCATAGGAGAGAGGAACTGGAGAAGAAAACTAATGACAAGAGAAGCAACATAAAAAGCCCAGAGGCCAGGGCTTTGGCAGGAGAACTTGCATAGTACCAGTAGGAGGAAAGGGAGCAGGAGGGCCTGTCTTTTAACAATGGTTTGCCGGTGTCTCATCCCCTGATTGGGAGTGACTGTGCCTGTTCATTCTATCTCGTGTAGCCATCAGGTTCTGAGCAGAATCCATTTTTTAGATCTGGCATCTTGTCCACAATGGTTTCTGAATACTGAAGGAATATGGATTTGAAAGAAGGTTTGCATGTGGTAGATAATATTTATGGAATTCATCCAGTGATGCATCCCCAGGTGCAAACCAAAACCTCCGATGGGGGTCCAGCTCATCAAGGCCAGGGACACGCTCTTAGTCATTTCATTTGATGTGTCATGTGGCACAGAGCAGGCATTGGTTGCTAATGGAGTTAATGAAGGACAGCTTCTACTTCCAGGATGTCAAGGGCTATTATAGTCAGGATTCTAGTAAGTTCTTTTAAACCAGGGGTCGGGAACCTTTTTGGCTGAGAGAGCCATGAACACCACATATTTTAAAATGTAATTCCGTGAGAGTCATACAATGATCCATGTACGTTACATATTATCCAATAAAAATTTAGTGTTGTCCCGGAGGACAGCTGTGATTGGCTCCAGCCACCCACAACCATGAACATGAGTGGTAGGAAATGAATGGATTGTAATACATGAGAATGTTTTATATTTTTAATATTATTTTTTTTTTTAATTAAAGATTTGTCTGTGAGCCAGATGCAGCCATCAAAAGAGCCACATCTGGCTCATGAGCCATAGGTTCCCGACCTCTGTTTTAAACAGTACATGTGTATTGAACCTCTTTTACAATAACCTCTTGCACTAAGATGACTACAGGGGACTCCATCTTTGTGACCTTGAATGTGAATGAGTTTGTTCATTTTTGTTGGAAGGAAAGGGTCTGTGAGTGGACAATATGGCACGAGCTTCTTCGTGTCATTAATTCATGTGAGTGGAGCAAAAGGTTGGGCAGGAGAGAGGGCTTGCTTTAAATTTGATCCCATGAGCATGCTCAGTGAGAGCTGTGCCCTGGCTGAGTGCAAGGAACGAGAGCTGGCGCTGCCATGTGACCTGCTGCTTCTCGAATCATTGGGATGTCAAGGTACAAAGGAAGAGGCTCAGTTCTTGTTAAGAGCAGTCAGACCTTTCTCTTCCGTCCACTTCCCAGAAGCCTGACCATACTTTCCTTCTGCCCTGCACCACGGCCACTCAGCCCCTTCCTACCTCTTCTGCCAGGGACGTCACTTGCCCCATCTTTTGACATTGGATGGTGCTGTTTTGGTGCTAAATTGGAGAGAGCAATTTCCCTTTGGCCTTTGCCTTTCTGCAGAGAGGACAGCATCCAGTGTTTCCAGTGGCAGCAGTCTTGTGTGGTAGCCCTTACCAGGGTGGGCGGGCCTGGGAGACACTAAAAAATTCACTTGGCTCTGGCCCTTAAAAGTGTCTTTGGGAACAGATTAACAGTTGGAAGTGACACGCTTTATTCTGTATTTAGGCTGGGATCATAGAAGAGATGTTAGAGGATACTTTTGAAAGCATGGATGACCAGGAAGAAATGGAAGAAGCAGCAGAAATGGAAATAGACAAAATTCTGTTTGAAATTACAGCAGGTACGACCCTGACATTCCTCCTCTCTCGCCTCCTTCCATGGCCATTCTTTCTGCATTCACTAAACTGATTAGTTGCCTTTATTTCAGGTTATGTCTCCCTTACGTCTACATTTTTAATTTTAGATTATGCCAAGTTATTTTTTGAAAAAGAAACACAATGTCTCTAATCATATTTTTTAAAGCACAGATAAAGAAAATGAATTGATTTAGGCTCTGGCTGGTTGGCTCAGTGGTAGAGCATTGGCCCGGCATGTGGATGTCCTGGTTCAATTCCCAGTCAAGGCACACAGGAGAAACAACCATCTGCTTCTCCACCCCTTCCCCTTTCCCCTTCTCTCTCTCTCTCTCTTTCTCTTCTCCTCCCCCCCATCCCACAGCAATGGCTCGTATGGGCTCAGACGCTGAGGATGGCTCCATCAAGCCTTCTCCTCAGGCACTAAAAATAGCTCGGTGTGAGCATGGTCCCAGATGGGCAGAGCATCACCCCAGACAGGGGTTGCTGGGTGGCTCCTGGTCAGGGCGCATGTGGGAGTCTGTTTCTCTATCTCCCCATCTCCTCTCCTTTCACATGGAAAAAGAAAAAGAGAAAATACACACTTTTATGTAAAAACCACATCTATAGAAAAATAATAGTTATCTCTGAGTGATGGTTAATGAATGTTATTGGTTTTCTTTACTGTTTTTAAATTTAGTTTTCAGTTACAGTTGATGTATACAGTACTATATTAGTTCCAGGTATACAGCATAGTGATTAGACAATTATAGGCCTTATGAATGTGATTACCCCAGTAAGTCTAATACCCATCTGACACCATCCATATATATTATTAACTGTATACTCTATGCTGTATTTTATATTCCTGTGACTATTTTTATTTATTTATTTTAAATTTTTATTAATTTTTAATTTATTATGTTTACATGGATTCAAGTGTCCCACTGAGTATCCTGTGACTATTTTTATAACTGGTAATTAGTACTTCATAATGGCTTTCACCTTTTTTCATCCATCTGTCCAACCCTCCTCCCATGTGTATCTATGAGTTTGTTTGTTCACATACTTGGTTTTTCACATTCCACATATAAGTGAAGCATGTGGTATTTGTCTTTCTCTGTCTGACTTAACTTCACTTAGCATAATACCCTCCAGGTCCATCCATGTTGTTATGAATGGTAAGATTTCATTCCTTTCTATGGCCAAGTAATATTCTGTTGTATACATGTACCACACCTTCTTTATCTGGTCATTACCAATGGACACTTAAGTTGTTTCCATATGTTGGCTATTGTATGAAATGTCCTTTGTATTTTTTTTTGTTATCGCCTCTGTTTTAAAGTCTTAGTTTTTCTGATACAAGTATTGTTGCCCCAGCTTTATTTTTAAATTTTCATTTGCTTGAATTATCTTTTTTCATTCTTCTCTTTTCAGTCTATGTGTGTCTTTCCATCTGAAGTTGGTCTCTTGTAGGAAACATATGTATAGGTCTTGTTTCTTTATTCATTCTGCTGCCCTTATTGAAGAATTCAGTTCATTAGTATTTAATTAGTTATTGATAATATGTAGTTATTGCCATTTTATTGTTTTCTGATTGTTTTTGTAGTTGTTCTCTGGTCCTTTCTTATTGTCTTGTTCTCTTCTCTGTGTGTTTTTTTGTTTTTTTTTTTAAAGACAAGAGCATGACAAAGCTATTTTTCTTTTTTTTTTTTTAAATTATTATTTTTTATGTATTCATTTTAGAGGAGAGAGAGAGAGAGAGAGAAAGAGAGAGAGAGAGAAGGGGGGAGGAGCAGGAAGCTTCAACTCCCATATGTGCCTTGACCGGGCAAGCCCAGGGTTTTGAACCGGCAACCTCAGCATTCCAGGTCGACGCTTTTATCCACTGCGCCACCACAGGTCAGGCTCTTCTCTGTGTTTTGATGAGTTTCTGTACTATTATAATTGGATGACTCTTGATTTCTTGTGCATCTCGTATAGATCTTTGGTTTGTGGTTACCATGTGCTTCATAAATACCAGGCTATTGCTACAGCAGTCTATTTTAAGGCGATGGTTGCTTAAGTTTGAGCATCTTCTAAAACCACTATTGTTTTACTCACCCTCTCCACACTTCTGTTTTTGTCATTATTTTTTACTTCTCTCTCATTTGTGTGTGTGTGTGTGTGTGTGTGTTACCCTTAGTTTGTTGTTGTAATTATACATCATATTCCTCTTTTTGTTTTTAAATCTTTGTACTGGCTTATAATTGGTCTCTTTTACTGCTTACTGTTTTTTTGGGGGTTTTTTTTGTATTTTTCTGAAGCTGGAAACGGGGAGAGACAGTCAGACAGGCTCCCGCATGCGCCCGACCGGGATCCACCCGGCACGCCCACCAGGAAGCGATGCTCTGCCCCTCTGGGGCGTTGCTCTGCCTTGACCGGAGCCACTCTAGTGCCTGGGGCAGAGGCCAAGGAGCCATCCCCAGTGCCCGGGCCATCTTTGCTCCAATGGAGCCTCAGCTGCGGGAGGGAAGAGAGAGACAGAGGAAGGAGAGGGGGAGGGGTGGAGAAGCAGATGGGCGCTTCTCCTGTGTGCCCAGGCCGGGAATCAAACCCCGGACTTCTGCACGCCAGGCCGACGCTCTACCACTGAGCCAACCGGCCAGGGCCTGCTGCTTGCTGTTTTCATTGAGATTTTTTTCTTATATATTTTTAAAATTTTGTTATTACTTGATTTTAGAGAGAGAGGAAGAGAGAGAAAGAGAGAGACAGAAACATTGATCTCTTTCTCTATGTGCCCTGACTGGAGATTAAATCAGCAACCTTGCGTATCAGAACAATGCTCTAACCAACCAATCTATCCAACCAGGGCTCTTTCTTGTATTTTCTTCTTTATATTTTTTATCTTTTCTGCTGAAAGAAGTCTCTTTAATGTTTCTTGTAATAATGGTTTAGTGGTGATTCATGTCTTTACCGTTTTTTTGTCTGGGAAACTATCTTCCTTCGATTCTAAATGATAGCCATGCTGGGTAGAGTAATGGTATTTATAGATTGTACCTTTCGTCACCTTGAATATTTTGTGGCATTCTAGCACTTCTGCCCCCTGGAGGGAGCTACCACCTCCCGGCCCCTCCAGCCTTCATCCTGAAGTTAGTCAATTTAGTTCCTTCTGTATGTTCCTAATGTTTTTCAAGCTCCTGCTCCTGTGCTGGAGCTTGGAGCAAATATGTCTGTGAGCAAGTGAGTCTGTGTGTGGGCCTTTTAGGATCAGCACCTTGGTCCCCGACAGCCCTTTGTTTTTCTTAGAAGCGATTCCTGCTGATTTTCACAGCCAGATATAGGGACTCCTCTTCCCAGCCTGGTTTGGGGCTGAGACCCCTCACTCCTCAGGGGTCAATATCCGTCCCATTTCTAATCGCCACACTGAGGTTGTGAGGTCTGCCCACTTCTCATCTCTGCCCCTCCTGCAGGAATCCTGTTCAGCTAGTCTTTAGGTGGCTCTCAGTGACAGTTCCGTAGTTCAGGTGTAGTTTTGATGTGGTCACGGGAGGAGGCCTGTACAGCATTTATCTACTCTGCCATCTGGATTGAAGTGGAGTTTTTTGTTTTGTGTTTTTTTTTTCCTGTATTTTTCTGAAGCCGGAAACGGGGAGACACAGTCAGACAGACTCCCGCATGCGCCGGACCGGGATCCACCCGGCACGCCCACAGGGAGCGGGGGGCATCGCTCTGTTGCGACCAGAGCCACTCCAGCGCCTGGGGCAGAGGCTGAGGAGCCATCCCCAGCGCCCGGGCCATCTCTGCTCCAGTGGAGCCTGGGCTGCGGGAGGGGAAGAGAGAGACAGAGAGGAAGGAGAGGGGGAGGGATGGAGAAGCAGATGGGTGCTTCTCCTGTGTGCCCTGGCTGGGAATCGAACCCAGGACTTCTGCACGCCAGGCCGATGCTCTACCACTGAGCCAACCGGCCAGGGCCTGAAGTGGAGTTTTTAATATTTATTTTTACTTCTGGATTTTCTGAGTTTTAAGTTTGGTTAAAAAAAAAAAATGTAATCAATGAGATTTAATTTTTGTTTGTTTATTTGTTTTAATTTGTTGGGAGAAAGAAGACTAATTTCTCCATAGTCCAGAAAAACATTCATGAATCTTGAAAATTATGTATTCAATAGTGTTTAGGAAATTAGATCAAGAGTTTTAGAACCAAAATTATTAAAATCGAAATCTTTACTTTGATTTTGGCATCATTACAAGTTGATGTTTGCACATTTTTGTTTTGTTTTGTTTTGTTTTTTACAGAGACAGATTCAGAGAGAAGGATAGATAGGAACAGACAGACAGGAACAAATAGAGATGAGAAGCATCAATCATTAGTTTTTCGTTGTGACACCTTAGTTGTTCATTGATTGCTTTCTCATATGTGCCTTGACTGCGGGCCTTCAGCAGACCGAGTAACCCCTTGCTTGAGCCAGCGACCTTGGGTCCAAGCTGGTGAGCTTTGCTCAAACCAGATGAGCCTGCACTCTCAAGCTGGCAACCTCGGAGTCTTGAACCTGGGTCCTCAGCATCCCAGTCCGACATTTTATTCACTGCACCACTGCCTGGTCATGCAATGTTTGCACATTTGTTAAACTGATTACAAGCTCACCAAAACAGCTTGTTTTTTTTTTGTTTTTTGGGGTTTTTTTTTGTCTGGAAAGGTTTTTATTTCTCCTTCCATTTTATTTTTTTTTAATTTTTATTTTTTTTATAAATAAATTTTTACTTTAATGGGGTGACATCAATAAATCAGGGTACATATATTCAAAGAAAACATTTCCAGGTTATCTTGTCATTCAGTTCTGCTGCATACCCATCACCAAAAGAGAGATCATCCTCCGTCACCCTCTATCCAGTTTTTATTTTGTACCCCTCCCCCTCCTCTTCCCTCTCTCCCTCCTTCCCTCTCCCCTCCCCCCGTAACCACCACACTCCTGTCCATGTCTCTTAGTCTCGCTTTTATGTCCCACCAATGTATGGAATCCTGCAGTTCTTGTTTTTTTCTGATTCGCTTATTTCACTCCACATAATGTTATCAAGATTCCACCATTCTGCTGTAAGTGATCCGATGTCATCATTTCTTCTGGCTGAATAGTATACCATGGTGTATATGTGCCCCATCTTCTTTATCCAGTCTTCTATTTTATTTTATTTTTTATTTACAGTGATTAAAAGCCTTTAAGCAAACTCTTGGCCAATACAGCAAGAATCCATAAAAGAGTAGTGTCCTTAACATGTTCACCAAGTCCAAGTTGGCCCCATCACCATACCAAATCCCTGAGAAATGCAACCCAACCACAGTTCAGTCTGTTAGGAGCTGTCACAGGGAGCAGGAGACCAGGAAAAGTCCGCATGGCACTGGAATTGTTGTCACCATTCTATACTTTGCAGTTCATGTCCAAGTCCCAATGACAGCTGCTTCTAGCTGGTAATGATTCAGGTAGACAAAACAGCTTATTTTATTGCCCCTTCTCGGTCAGACTGTCCAGGTGTGAAAGGCAGGGAGGATAATGGACCAAGTTCTTAACCCAGTATTTTGTTAATCTGTTCACTCTGTTTCTTTTCAGGGGCCTTGGGCAAAGCACCTAGTAAAGTGACTGATGCCCTTCCAGAGCCTGAACCTCCAGGGGCCATGGCCGCCTCAGAGGAGGAGGAGGAGGAAGAGGAGGAGGAGGCCCTGGAAGCCATGCAGTCCCGGCTGGCCACGCTCCGCAGCTAGAGGCCACCAGCCAGGCCCTCCAGCTCTTCCACGGCCTGTCTACCTGCTGTGCGCCTACTCCGCTCAATGGCACTCCGTCGTGTATCTCTTGCACTATACCTCTGTGATGAGGCTTTGCATCCTGGAGAAGGGTTTCTTTACTCTTGGCAGAACTTTGGGGATCTCAACAGGATTGTTCCTGAGATGGTGTAATAAATGCATCATTTTCCGGAGTATAAACAGAAGTATCTTTTTGGAGGGAAGGCAAAGAATTTGGTCTTCTCGCAAAACACTTCTGAGAATAGAGTTCATTGCCAGAATGTTGAGGATTCTGTACATTTTTGTGGTCTGTAAAACACTATATAAATGGATTTCAATAAATTTCTGCTTTAACACTTGGTCGCATGTTAGGTTGTCATGTGCAATGAACGTTCAAGATGTTTGCTATTCCAAATATTTCCTATGTGGCCTTGGACAAGAGAGGCATGGGACTTGGAGCTCTGAGTAAAGGGCTTCTCCCCAGCTTCACAGATACAGTGTGGAAGCCCGTCTGTGCTTTTTGTCATCTGTTCAACCAAAAAGTTGCTTGGGAATTGTGTCCCTTAGTCCTGTTGGATGGCTGTATTTTGTCCTGAGGGGTGTGTGGAGGGGAGTGCAGGGGGACTTTTCTTCCCTTTCTTCCTATTTCAAGTTACACCCAGAGCAGACAGCTCTGAGATTAGGTCCCTTTCCCTGGTTTCCTGTCCCTGCTTTGAGCTGGTTGTCTTGGATGCGTGGGATATGGGCCTATATGTCAGTGCTTTCTCAAAGCCAGGGGCTGACCAGTGAGTCATGGGGTGGCCATGCATTATAAACAACTCGCACACATCTGAAATATTTTCCAATTACATTTATAAATAATTTAGCAGTGGCAATTTATATTTGACAATTTATAAAGCTCTTTGACATACATGATCTCATTCAGTTTTCACAAATAAGGAAAACAGCTCACCTTACATAGCTGGGATTCAACCCAGATCCCTCTGGTCCAAGTCCTGTGTAAGGTAAACCAGGCAGGAAAAAAAACCCTACCACTCTGTCACAGGTGGACTTTGTAAACTAGTTAGAGAATCCTGATGTCTCAGATGTTGCTGCAGTGAGGCCTTCTAGTCTCATGCAAAATGAAAATCTTGAATCTAGGGACCATCATCCTATTACTCTTCATTTTATCTTCAGAGTATACTTTGTATTCTCAAGGAAATATTTTTTTTGAAGTGAGAGGGGAGATAAGACTCCTGCATGTGCCCTAATTGGAATCCACCCAGAAACCCCATCTGTGGGGCCCATGCTTGGACCATCCAAGCTGTCCTCAGCACCTGCGGCTGACACTCAGACTAATTGAGTCACTGGCTGCAAGAGGTGAAGAGAGAGAGAAGGGGGAGAGAGAGTGGGAGAGAAAGAGATGGTTACTTCTCTTGTGTGCCCCGATTGGGGATTGAATCTGGGACAGATGCATGCTGGGCCAACGCTCTTATCTACTGAGCCAATTGGCCAGGGCAGTAAACATGTTTTAGAGCAGTTTTAGGTTCATAGCACAACTGACTGGAAAATACACAGTTCCTATATACTTCCTGCCTCAACACATGTACAGACTTCCCCACTTTGTGTGTGGACACCCCACGCCACAGAACTACATTTGTTGCTGAAACCATACAGTATGTAGCCTTTCAGACTGGCTTCTTTCAATTACTGCTATGCATATAAGTTCCCTTTATGTCTTTTGATGACTTGGTAACTCATTTATTTTTACTCCTGAGTAATATTTCATTGTTTGGTTGTACTGCACTTTCTATTCACCTATTGAAAGACATCTTGGCTGCTTTCAGTTTTTAGCAATTCTGAATAAAGCTGTAAACATCCATGTTCAGATTTCTGTGTGGATATACCTTTAAACTCATTTGGGTAAATACCAAGGAGCACAACTGCTAGTCATATGGAAAGAGTATGTTTAGTTTTATAAGAAACTGCCAAATTTGTCTTCCAAAGTTGCTGTACCATTTTGTATTCCTACCTGCAATGTGTCAGCTCTGGCTGCTCTACATTTTACCCACTTTAGTGGTATTTTGGATTTTCACCATTCTAATAGGTGTGTAGTGATATTTCATTGTTTTAATTTGAACTTCCCTAATGACATGATGTTGAATATCTTTTCATGTACTTTATTGCCATCTGTATCTCTGGAGAGGTGAGTTTTTAGGTCTCTTGCCCATTTTTTTAAATTGGGTTGTTTGTTTCCTCATTACTGAGTTTCAAGAGTTCTTTGTGTACTTAGGATAATAGTTCTTCATCAGATGCCTCTTTTGCCAGTATTTTCCCCCAATCCGTGGCTTGTCTTCTCATTCTCTTCACAGTGTCTTTCACAGAGCAGAAGTTTTTCATTTTAATGAAGTCCACTTTACAAATTATTTCTTTCATGATTGTGCCTTTGGTGTTGGATCTTAAAAGTCATCACCATACTCAGTCACCTAGCTTTTCTCCTGTGTTATATTCTAGGAGGTTTATAGTTTTATATTTTTCATTTAGGTCTGTGATCTATTTTGATTTAATTTTTGTGAATTTTGTCTGGGTTTTTATTTTTGCATGTGGATGTCTAGTTGGTCTAGTACCGTTTATAGAAAAGACTATCTGGGCTGCAGTGTATCATCTTTGCTCCTTTGTCGAAGACGAGTTACTATATTTATGTGGCCTGAGTGAAGGGCTCTCTATTTTGTTTTGTTGATGTATTTGCCTATTTTTTTTGCCAGGACCATATTGTTTTTTGGGTTTTTTTTCCACACTGCTGATTATTGTAGCTCTTCTATAAAGGCTGAAGTCAGAGTCAGTCCCCAAGCTTTGTTTTTCTTCTTCAATATTGTATCAGCTATTCTTTTATCTCTATATAAACATTAGAATTGATTTCTCATTTCTCAATATCTGCAAGTTAACTTGTTGGGGTTTTGATTGGGATTGTCTTGAATCTATAAATCAAGTTGAGAAGAACTGACATATTGACAGGATATAGTTTTATGATTGCATTTATCTGACTTCACAACATGATATTCGAATTAAAGGATGTTCATAATTCCTGGGCAATTTTTTTTATTTGAGAAAGAAACAGATTTGTTTTTCTAGTTATTTATGCATTAATTGATTGATGCTTTTATGTACCCTGACTGTTGAACCCACAACCTTGGCATATTAGGTCAACACTAACTAACTGAGCTGCCCAGCTAGGCTGGGCATTGTTGTCCTTATGAAGATAATCAAAATTTACCAAGGTGGATGGATGGACTGTCAGAATAATGACAACAGCTGTTTCAGCCATTCTAGTAAAATGGTCTGAATGCAGGACTTGTTTTAATAGTTTTTGTTTGTTTTGTTTTGTTTGTTTGTTTGGAGAGAGAGACAGGAAGGGAGAGAGAGGGAAGAGAGATGAGAAGTATCAACTCACAGTTGTTTCAATTTAGTTGTTCATTGATTGCTTCTCGTATGTGCCTTTCCTAGGGGCCTCAAGCTAAGCCAGTGACCCCTTGCTCAAGCCAGCAACCTTGGCCTCAGTGACCTTCAGACTCAAGCCAGTGACCTGGGGATCGTGTCGATGATCCCGTGCTCAGGCTGGCGACCTAGGGGTTTTCAGCTGGGGACTTCATCATTCTGGGTTGATGCTCGATCCACTGCGCCACCAGTGGTAAAGCTTGTTTTAATTGTTTAAAAAGGTTCTGTATTCTTCATTCCTGCTTTAAGGCGAAGGCAGAAACATTATTGGCTCATTATTATGCTTATATTCTCTATTGGGCATCATTGAAAACAAAGGCAAGTCAGATACTTTCCTGGCCCTGGGAGGGTCCACAGTCTGGGAAGGGAAATAATGTATAAACTTTAATAAAGTTCTCCTCTATACACAGGCCCTTGACTCAGGTCCAGTACTAGGTGTACCAGCTTCTGCTCTTCCCTCATTAATTACAGATGGAATCTATTTGGTGCCCTAAGAAAAAAACATAAATTTCAAGGGTGCTCAGAATAGTATTCCACACCACCAACTCATTTGTTTTGTTTTTAAACACAGCTTACTTATAAGAAACCATTAGCTTGTGGTAATCACCTAGCAGTTCACTCCAGGTAGATTATAATCTCACTTTCCTTTTCTCACCCCCCTCTCTCCATGTCATCTGTGAAAAGATTCCTTCCTGAACATGCACAGCTCACATGGCCTTTGACCCCTGTCTTGCATATTCCCAGGTGTGTCTCAGAATTCCTAGAAAGATGGGGTTGTGACTCATATTCTCAGTTAGTACTAGTCATGCCTTCCTTTTTTTTTTTTTTTTTAGATTTTATTTATTCATTTTTTAGAGAGAGAATAGAGACAGAAGGGGAGGAGGAGCAGGAAGCATCAATTCCCATATATGCCTTGACCAGGCAAGCCCAGTGTTTCAAACCGGCCACCTTAGCATTCCAGGTCGAGGCTTCATCCACTGCGCCACCACAGGTCAGGCACCATGCCTTCCTTTTTACCCCTCCCTGATACCCAGCCCAATTAACAACTAAAAAATAAAGCTTTCAAAGCTTTGAAGATCTTGGACCATTTTTCTTGTCCTGCCCTAGTGGCTGATGTTTTTCAAATGCTAATATGTATTACTAATAGAAAGGCTCTTAAGTGAAATGAACTTGGGAAATATTTAGTTAAAATAAACATAAAGCAGGTTTCTTTACAAATTTTCAGAGCTTTTTCTATACTTTCTCCAAAATAATTTGCCCAAAACAGTTTATTTTGCAAAAACAGTTAACATTTTTATAGCTCCTGAAACACTTCAGAAATGCAAGTCTGAAAAATACCTTTTTTTCAGCTAAGAAATTTCTATACATAATTAATTATAGTTTAAAAATATATATTTATATAGAGTGATATCAGCAAAATGGTGAACTAGACAGCCTCAAACTCCCACCCCTCTGAAGAAACATTGAAAAAACCAGCAACTGTCAGAACCAACTTTGTCAGAATTCTAGGAAACTAAAGGTTTACACCATGTGAATGTATTGAGAAAAAGAAGCTTAAACAGCTTGTGGCATCTTTGCTTACTCTTGCCCCACTCATTTCCAGGCTTGGAGGTAGTCTTGTAAATAGCTCACATTAGCAGCATGGGACCCTGATTCATAGTTCCAGAGGAACAGAGCAGACCTTATCCACCAACTATGTTGTCTGCTCTAATCTGTGTAGGGGGTATCCTGAACACCTAACACAAGGTGTTCATCTTTGGTTTGCCTGTCTTGGAACTTGGGGAGGGAAAATAGTAGTCATTACTTGAAAACATGTTAAAGAAATTTTAAAATATTTGCAAGCACCTGGGGCAAAAGATTATAGTTAAGACATACAATAGATTGCTTAAAAGCTAGGAGAAAAGGCCAGGGAGAGTGTTCTTTGGAATACTAAGGCATTCAAAAGCATCTGTGAATACTTAAGGAATTTGGAAAGCCACATGTATGCCCAGGACAGGAAATATAGTTTAAAAAGACCCAAGAAGTCTTTAAACATTCACCATAGTTGGTCTATAGACATGAGGTAGAATCATAAATGGTCTGATTAAGTGTTAAACAGTGCCCCAGTACAGAGTCAATACATAAAGCCTGGGACAGGTGGTATTGTTTGTTTTTTTAAATCTTGCATTCAAGGAATTTTCTCAACACTGGCTGAGCACAGCTAGGCCTTTAACAATTAAGAAGAGCAGACCCTGGGGAGGGGGGAGATTCTGAATTCTGGAATATTTGTCTAACTTTCAACAAGAAAAGTCACAAATTACAAAAAGAAACAAGAAAATATGGTTTATTCAAAGGAAAAAAATTACAGAAACCATGCCTGAGGAATCCCAGACATTGTACTCCCTAAACTAAGACTTTAAACCATCTGTTTTAAATATGTTCAAGAGGTAAAAGAAATCAATGTATGAAAAAAGTGAGAATAGCAATGAAGAGAATTTTTAAAAGGAACCATAGAAATTTAGCACTAAAAAGTACAATAACTGAAATGGGAAAATGCACCAGAGGAGTTCAACATCAGATTTGGGTAGGCAGAAGAAAGAATTAGTGAACTTGATGGTAGAACAATTTAAATGACCCAGGCTGAGGAGCAGAAAGAAAAATGAAGAAAAGTGAATATAGCCTAAAGGACTTATTAGAGATCATAAAGCTTACCAATATATGCATTATGGGAGGTCCAGAAGGAGAAGAGAGAGAAAGGAGCAGAAATAGTACTTAAAGATATAATGACTGAAAAACCTCTCATATCTGAAAGATGTGAATCTACAAGTCCAAGAAACTCAATAAATTCCGAGCAGGATAAAATCAAAGAAATCCACAGGCAACACAAAGGCTTATGTTGTCTTCTTAGCTCTCCCCCTTATCACAGGGTTCCATCTAGGCCACTTGAGTGAAGAGGTGGTCACACCTGCCCCCTTTAGCCCAGGGCACTTCCCCAGTTGTGTGGCGCCTCCCAGTATATAAACCAAAACAAAGAACAACTTGAGAAGGTGACTTTATTAAAAACAATGGAATATTCTGATAATGATGACATGGGTTTGTAAATGAAGAAGAAATAGGAACTACTGATTAACTCATAATGGTACCACTGAAAGCTGCAGTGGTTCTGGGCCAGGGGAGCAACAACACACTGTGCTGTAAGTGGGTTCATCGCCTGAGCTCTGTCATGTGGAAAGAACTCACCTTCTTAACCTTTTCTGTTTAGGTAAAGAAAAGGTGTCACTGCAGGGTGTGAAGTTTGGCAATTAAGAATACAAGTATACAAGTATAGTCAAATTGGGCCCTGGCCAGTTGGCTTAGTGGTAGAGCATCAGCCTGGCATGTGGAAGTCCCGAGTTCAATCCCCAGTCAGGGCACACAGGAAGTCAGCCTCTGCCTCCCTGCCTCTCACTTATTAAAAATATTAAAATAAAAAAACCCAAGTATACTTAAATTGTCGAAAATAGAGTCAAAGTGAAAATCTGAAAAGCAGCAGAAGAGAGGCAACTCCTCATGTACAAGATATCCTTAAGATTAACAGCCATTTTCTCATCAGAAAACACAGAAGCTATAGGTAGTGTGATGACATATTTAAGATGCTAAAAGAAAAACTGTCAAATTTTATATACAGCAAACCTATCCTTCAAGAATGAAGAATTAAAATATTCCCTGATGAACAAAAGCTAAGGAGGTTCATTACTAGTAGATCTGCCCTACAAAAAATTATATATTTAGTCTATTGGCCATCCTGTTTGTCAAGAGTTCCAGAAGATGTCCAAATTTTGAACCAGAAGATACCCAAGCATCTATTCTTGGGTTCCAGTCATAATCTTCCCTGTTCCTGTATTAGTCATATATTTCTGTGTAACAAATTACCTCAATATAGAATGGCTTTAACAACGAACATTTATGGTCAGCCAGTTTTTGTGGATCGGGAATCCAGATATGGCTCAGCTGAGCACCGCTGACTCAAGGTCTCTCACAAGGTTGCTGTCAAGCTGATGGCTGGGGTTGTGGTTTCATCTGAAGAATCAAATAGTGGGAGGGAGTTATACTGCCAAGCTCACAAGGGCATGAATAACCAGGAAGCAAAGATTACTGGGAGTTGGCAGCATTTTAGAAGCTAGCTACTATACCCCATTTGTGTGTCAGCAAACCCTCTTCCCTTAATTGTCAGGATCAATCATCCTGTGTGGTGTAGATAAAGATTATACTTCCCAGATTCCTCTTCAAAAAGGAACCTATTGCTCCAGCTGTTGGGAGGGTTGTGAGCAGATGGCCTCCAGCTGACAACTCCTTCAGGGAGCCTCAGTTACAGACTCCCCTCATCCAAGGGCATGTCTTTCCCTGATTCTAAACATTTGGGCCCAACATAGGACAAGTTTGGTGGGTCATATATGCTCCAGACTTCCCCATGGGGCTGATTGAGGTTCGTTGGGCCTGCACTACAGTTCAACAGTTCAGCTTCTCTCTCTGACCAACCCTGTCTCCTCCTACTCTTCCCACCCCCTCCAGATATTGGTCTTTTTTTTTTTTTTTTTGTATTTTTCTGAAGCTGGAAACGGGGAGAGACAGCCAGACAGACTCCTGCATGTGCCCGACCGGGATCCACCCGGCACGCCCACCAGGGGCGACGCTCTGCCACGACCAGAGCCACTCTAGCGCCTGGGGTAGAGGCCAAGGAGCCATCCCCAGCGCCCGGGCCATCTTTGCTCCAATGGAGCCTTGGCTGTGGGAGGGGAAGAGAGAGACAGAGAGGAAGGAGGGGGGGTGGAGAAGCAAATGGGCGCTTCTCCTGTGTGCCCTGGCCGGGAATCGAACCCGGATCCCCCTCACGCCAGGCCGACGCTCTACCGCTGAGCCAACTGGCCAGGGCCGATATTGGTCTTTTATAAATACTCTGTAAATTCCATCTCAGTGTCAGCTTTTGGAAGACTAAGTCTGTGACATTGCCAAACCTGATACATATTTAAAAACCAACCAACCAACCAACCTATTTTCCCAGTAGCATGAGACTTTGAAATAGCCTGGTAGCAATCTTTGCTTCTAATTGAGGGGAATCATTGTTGTGTTTTCTGGTGGAATTATCTCTTCTCTGGGTAGGTACCTTAAGTCAGCAGATCAAGAGCTTCAAAAACAGGAATTGAAACTCTGGACGATGGGTCCTTATATGTCAGTGTGAGAGATGCTACCTTCATACTCAGACCCATGGATTTTTTGGGAATAAAGTTTATTACTAAGATAAAAGAAAAACAAGTGAGCCCAACGACATAAGCTGACAACTTTTCACACTAAAAGGCTGAGATAAAACAGGAAAAAACGAAGATTTTTAAAAGTTAAAAGTACAGGAGTAGGCCCTGGCTGGTTGGCTCAGCAGTAGAGCATTGGCCCAGCATGTAGAAGTCCCGGGTTCAATTTCCAGTCAGGGCACACAGGAGAAGCGCCCATCTGCTTCTCTACCCCCCTCCACCACCCCCTTTTTTTGTGTGTGTATTTTTCTGAAGTTGGAAACGGGGATGCAGTCAGACAGACTCCCGCATGCACCCCAAGGGGATCCACCCGGCATGCCCACCAGGGGGCGATGCTCTGCCCATCTGGGCCGTTGCTCTGTTGCAATCAGAGCCATTCTAGAGCCTGAGGCAGAGGCCACAGAGCCATCCTCAGGGCCTGGGGCCAACTTTGATCCAATGGAACCTCCGCTGCGGGAGGGGAAGAGAGAGATAGAGAGGAAGGAGAGGGGGAGGGGTAGAGAAGCAGATGGGTGCTTCTCCTGTGTGCCCTGGCCGGAAATTGAACCCAGAACTCCTGCACACCAGGCCGATGCTCTACCACTGAGCCAACCGGCCAGGGCCCCCTCCCTTTTTAATCTCTTTCCTCTCCTGCAGCCTGACTCAATTGGCTTGAGCAAGTTGGCCCCAGGTGCTGAGGATGACTCCATGGCCTTGCCTCAGGCACTAAAATAGCTCAGTTGCCGAGCAACAGAGCAGTGGTCTAGACAGGCAGAGCATTGCCTGGTAGGGGACTTGCCAGATGGATCCTGGTCAGGTGCATGTGGGAGTCTGTTTCTGCCTCCCAGCCTCTCAATTAAAAAAAGAGAAAAATTGATAGAGGTCTTCAACTGTCTTAGCTTGGGCTGCTATAACAAATTTCTATAGACTAGGAGGCTCAGCTAGTATTCTAGCCTCTTATAATGGCACTAACCCCATTCATGAGGGCTCTACCTTCATGACAATTATATCTCAAAGACCCCACCTCAGTTACTAACTCCCACTAACACTGGGAGTTTGATTTCAACATATGAATTTGGAGGTGAGGAACATTCAGTCCACAACAGCATACTGATCAATTTAAAGCCATGAGTCTGGATGCACTTATAATGTGCAGTTAGATAGGAGTGGTGGTCTAGGACTGGCTCCCAATGCAATATAAATGATGCATTTATAGGTGGGTGGAGCAGGACCCAGTGAAGGAGACCATGAAGAGGTGCTATGGAGGTAGGGAAAATCAGGAGAGAGTGGTGCTGTGGAAGCTGAGAACATTTCAGGAAGAGAGACTGACCAACCCCAGATGGAAGTTGCTGAAAGACTGAATTTATAAATAAAAATTATCCACTGGATTTGACAATATGGAGGTCACTGGAGACCTTGACAAGAGCAGCCTCAGAGGAATAGTAGAGACAGAAACCAGATTAGAACAGGTAATGGAGAGAAGGAGGTGAGAAGTATAGTCATGCTTTGGTGTGAAAGAGGGGATAGCTGAAAAAGAATGGGGTCAAGGGAGTTTTGGCTTGTCATTTGGTTTTTGAAGAGGGGAAGCAGAAGCATGCTTGTGTACTAATGGAATGGTCCAGTAGAGGATTTGTGGGGCAAGAGAAATCCTGGGGAAGGTGGAGGGTGTAGGATCCAGTGGGGGAGTGGGGGATTTGTCTTTAAAAAGAGCAGAAACACCTTTCTTGGTAACAGGAGGGAAATCAGAAAACAGACTACTTGAGGTAAGTTCATAGATCTGGTGGTAGAATGATCAATAAGTCACCCTATTAAGGCTTCTCTATTTTCTCACTGAAGTGAGAGATGAAGTCATCAGCAGACAGAAAGGGAGCCTATATGGGTTGAAGTAGGGAGGGAAGGTCTGGGGAGAGAGGGGAGAATAGAAAAGACACCTCTACCATGGCCTAGTAGCTCCACTGGTTAGTGTTGTCCCAATATACCAAGTTTGCAGGTTCGATCTCCAGCCAGGGCACATAGAAGAATCAACCAATTAAAGCATAAATAAATGGAACAACAAATTGATGTTTCTCTCTCTCTTCCTCTCTCTAAAGTCAATTTAAGAAAAAAAGACATCTGAGTGAGATACAGGGAAATCTTGATGGATTGAAGGTGTGTGGTCATAGTTTAAAATGAAATGGGTCACCCACCCCTTCTCTCTTCCTCCTCCCCTTCCTTTATTTCTTCTTTGCTATTTGGGTTTGGGACCCAGTGAGGTAGAACACTAGGTAAGGTGATGACCCAGAGAGGAGTCAGGGCTGAGTAAGGCAGAGCCCAGCAAAAGTAGAGAGACTAGCTACATGGAAGAGGACTAAGGGGAAGAGGAGGGGGTGGAAAGTGGGTTTAAATATGAATGAGCAAGGTATAGCAGTTTTTTTATTTGTTTTGTTTTTTTACAGAGAGAGAGAGTCAGAGAGAAGGATAGATAGGGACAGACAGACAGGAATGGAGAGAGATGAGAAACATCAATCATCAGTTTTTCGTTGTGGCACTTTCATTGTTCATTGATTGCTTTCTCATATGTGCTTTGACTGTGGGGCTCCAGCAGACCAAGTGACCCCTTGCTCAAGCCAGCGACCTTAGGTCCAAGCTGGTGAGCTTTGCTCAAACCAGATGTGCCCGCGTTCAAGCTGGCGACCTTGGGGTCTCGAACCTGGGTCCTCTGCATCCCAGTCCAATGCTCTATCCACTGCGCCACCGCCTGGTCAGGCAGATAAGGAATTTTTATAACTGTAAATTGTGACACCTACCCAAAAGAGCTTGCTTCTTAAGTACAGACTACTCAGTTATTACTCTTCCAGAAGAAAATTGTCATTGAATGGGAACAGATCATTGATAAAAAACAACAAATGTGGAAATTAGAACACTTCATTATAAACATTTATTATAAACTGATTTTGTATCAAGATTCTCTGAAGTTTTTAAATATATGTAACCTAAACTTATTATCTTAATGTATGTCATTTTCCACTTTTCTATCTAGAAAATACAAAGAGCTTCAAAGAAACAATACATATATCTAACAAAGAAGAAAAAATCAAAATTGCTTCGAAAAAACTAATGAATATAAAAATACCACACCCCAAACTAAAACAAACCTAATCAAGAAATAGATTCTGCAAAGCCTATTAATCCTCCAATTTAAAATAAATGACTTTCCAAGAGAAAAATACTTCCATCACCATAGCAATTTGATGAATAAAAGCAAAGCCACTTTTACAAAATGAGGAAAAGTAATTTCCATGTTGGAGATCAAGCATACTAAATACTTTCTGTTCACTTGGCCTTTGTTAGAAGTTAAAGTACATGTTTACAGGAGAAAAGTGCTATGAACATGAACATCATGAAACCAAGCTCCTCAGTGACTTCCAGTTTGACCTAGGAGAATCAACTCAAGAGCTTCAAAATCCAAGGATAGACTGGTCCCAAAGCATTTCTTCTTCTGTCCTTTCTTTGCCTTTTTCCTTTTTTTCTTTTCTATGCTTACGACCCTCCTTCTTAGACACATCTCGCCTTTTTTTCTCCTTTTGATTCTTATGATTTTCTGTACTGATCCTGACTGTTTCCACATCTGATTTGTTATTTTGGATTCTCTTGTGTTTTTCTAAATCTATTTCTTCAAAACCTTTTTTCCTCTTATGCTTGGGCTGCTTTTCCTCTGATTTTTCTTGGCTGCCTTCTGGGTGCCTTTTTCTCTTCTGTTGTATCTGTTTATGACTGGCTTTATGGGCAATGGTACTGCTTTCTGGGAGGTGCTTGTAAACTCTAGATTGTACACTGTATGAGCTATAATTATGCTCTTGCTGACTAAGGTTCAGGGGTACTGGATTTTCTGAGAAACAGTCCCTGCTGAATTGACAGTAGCTCAGGGAATGTAGTTTCAGCCTGCTGTTATGAGCCAGCAGCCACGGAGATAACTGGTTTTCCACCGTTTGTGAAATACTGCATGATCTTGGGTAGGTCTGGATGGTTTCAGATGGGAGTCTTTGATCAAACATTCTGTCCCTAGGTCTGAAATCAACCTCTTCTTTGTACCTACAGGTTTCCAGATAGTCTTCTCTCATCTCTCGGAAACAAGTCTTTGGTTCTAAGCCCCTGGCTTTCTGCACTTTGATATAATGTTGAAGTTCATCTTGAAAAGAGTCATATGTCTTCTCTGAATGCGTCATTAGGTTGACAACCATGGATTCTCTGTAGAGAAGATAAAAGAAAATTCTTCTTAATAGAGTATTTTATTCTGAATATATGTTACCCTTGAAGAGAGCTTCAGAACAAACCAAAGCATAGAAACCCAAACAAATTAAAACCTAATTCAGTATAAAATTTAAATATTATAACATTAATGCCAAAAAGGAATATCAAGACAGTCAAATATCTACCAGGTTAATCACAAGGAACTTTATCCTTCTCAGAAGAGGGATAAGTGGGCAGAAAGCAGCTGACACATAAGATTTTGTTGGAGGGCTATAGAGATATGTACAATAGATAAGGACTACACACCCACAGGTAGCCTGATCTAAATGTTCATATATTTTCTAAAGTTTGATTAATTCATTTCTTATATATATCTTTTATTCTTATATTGTTTTCTAAGAGAATAGAACCATGAAAGAATAATTCGATCTTCAAATCTTCAGTTCAAACAAAATTAAATAAACACACATGCTCACCTGACTAGAGTACTGTAGGACTTAAAAATAAAAGGATGATGATCAAGTGGTTTGGGAATGCTGGAAATTAGAAATTCAGTTATGGAAGAAACTCTTAGGTATAGAGCATGAAAGAAAATGACAGAACAGAGTTCCATCTCTTCTATATAGGGCTTGGATTTCATTCTGCTACTACTGATTGGTGAAAAAAGCATTCTAGGATTCCTTCTGGTTTATTCTATATTAAACTACTGGTGGGAGGGTTAAAGGAAGAAATGGAGGTGAAAGCTGAGAGGGGAGTTGAATTAATGTAGAAAAAGTTTCAGAAAAAATTTAGAGTACATACACTAGTTTTTGTTTGCTTGTTTGATTCCTTTTGGGTGTGTGTGTGGGAGGGGGTGCAGCAGTATTCCTGCTTCTCTTCCTTTCCCTTACCTAAAGTCCTGCATTAAGTACAAATATAGCAGAAAATGTACTTATTATGAGATGATAGTGCCCTAGATATTTTTGGTGATACATTTTTATCTCCAAAATTTAGGAGGTAGCATAACCCATGCAGAATTGAACATTTCGCTCTAAAAGAAAAAAAACCCTAACATAACACAGTCACTAATGATCAACTATCTCATCTGGAAATTTGAGATTAAAAAGAAAGTCTACATGAAACCTAATTTGGTGAGTCAAGAAAATTTAGCTCTTATTCAACTTAACTAGTATAAAAATTCTGAATAATATAACTAGTATTTGATTAACCCTTTGTGTAGTACGAATGTTCATGTACGTCCTTGTGCCTCCTGACCATCCAGAGTATGATTGATTTATTTTAAAGATGTGTAAGGCAACATTAAAAAAAGGCAAATGTATATTCTTCTTGTTTCCATAAATTATCAAACAAACATAATGTAAGTTAATAAAACTGTAACTATAACTAATTTCATTATTTTAAGGATTTTTATTTTTTTTGTGTGTGACAGAGACACAGAGAGGGACAAATAGGGACAGACAGACAGGGAGAGATTAGAAGCATCAATTCTTTGTTGCGGCACCTTAGTTGTTCATTGATTGCTTTCTTATATGTGCCTTGACCGGGGGACTACAGCAGACCAAGTAACCCGTTGCTCAAGCCAGTGACCTTGGGTCCAAGCTGGTGAGCTGTGCTTAGACCAGATGAGCTCACGCTCAAGCCGGCGACCTCGGAGTTTTGAACCTGGGTCCTCTGCATCCAGTCCGATGCTCTATCCACTGTGCCTCTGCCTGGTCAGGCCAAATTTCATATTTTAAAAAAAAACTCACCATTCAAAGGGTTAAATATATACAAAAGATTTGAACAGACACGTCAGAAAAGTACACAAATGGCCCATAAACACAAAGAAGGATATCATTAGTTATCAAATCAATTTGAAATAAAACCATAATGAGCCTGACCAGGCGGTGGCGCAGTGGATAGAGCGTCGGACTGGGATGCAGAGGACCCAGGTTCGAGACCCAAGGTCACCAGCTTGAGCGCCGGCTCATCTGGTTTGAGCAAAGCTCACCAGCTTGGACCCAAGGTCGCTGGCTCGAGCAAGAGGTTACTCAGTCTGCTGAAGGCCCACAGTCAAGGCACATATGAGAAAGCAATCAATGAACAACTAAAGTGTTGCAATGAAAAATTGATGATTGATGCTTCTCATCTCTCTCCATTCTTGTCTGTCTGTTCCTATCTATCCCTCTCTGACTCTCTCTCTGTCTCTGAAAAAATAAAATAGTCTAATGTTTAAAAAAAAAACCCATAATGAGATACTACCATGCACTTATTAGAATGACTGAAGTGAAAAAGACTGACAATACCAGTGTTGATGAGTATACAGAACAACTGTAGTTTGCAGACATTGTTGGTAGGATGTAAAACAGTACAATCAGTTGAAAACAGTTTGGCAGTTTCTGAGGAAGTTAAACATACACTTACCACAGGGACTGGTTATTCTACTCCTAGGTATTTACCCAGTGGTGGGATTCAAATAATTTAACAATCGGTTCTCTGCCCTAAAGACCATTTTAAGGATAAAAAACCGATATATCAAAAGGTAGTTTATTATTCCATGCACTTAATACTTAAATAAGAACACTAAAAGAGGTACACAAAATGAGATTGTTATAAGAGTTTCAAAATATTAATGAAAAAATATTTAATAATACCTGACAAAAAAACAATAAAACTGTTATTTAAGATATTTCCATATTGTTTCTTGATGGGCATCCCCACTTGCAATTTTTTTCACCTATGGGTAGAATGAACATTACTACGGGCGCTGAGAATATGCTGTTGCACAGATGAACATTATAAGACAGTAAGGAATGTAAATCTGTGATTTCCACATTGGGTGGCTACCCAGGTGCCCACCTTAGAGAACCCTGATTACAAGTGCCATTTTAACAGCCAATTCGCCAAACTCAACAAAAAATTAGGTATCTGTTCTGCTGAACCGGTGCGAACTAGCTGAATCCCACAACTATATTTACTCAAAAGAAAAGGAAATTAATGTCCACACAAAGACTTACTCATGAATGTTCATAGCAATTCTATATGTAATAGCCCCAGAAAGGAAAATACCCAAATGTTGGTCAATAGGTGAATGGTAAATCAAATAAATAGTAGAATATTCATACAATGGAATACTATCAGTGATAAAAAGAAATACTATTGATACTCTCAACAATATGAATGAATCTCAAAATAATTATGCTGAGTGAAAGAAGTCTCTCAAAAGAGTACATAATATATGATACCATTTACATAAAACACTAGAAAATGCAAATTAATCTGTAGTTATATTAACTGCTTCGGGATGAGACAGGAAGAGGTGGGAGGAAGCAATTTTAAAGTGCATGTTTTGGGGTAGAGATATGTTTGCTACTTTGACTGTGTTGGTAATTTTATGAGCAAATACATCTGTCAAAAACCATCAAATTGTATACTTTACATATGTACAGTTTACTGTATATCAATTATATCTTAATAAAGCTGTTTTTTTAAAAAAAAATTACTAACAAGATTAAAAAGCTGTTAACTGTTGAAACTGAATGATGGGTAGATGAGAGTTCATATTAATTTTCTCTACTTTTGTGTTTGAAATATTTTAATAAAAAGACTTTACACACATTATTATGTATAGATGATGTATTATAAAATTGTACATCTGAAACCTATATAATTTTATTAACCAATGCCACCCCAATAAATTCAATAATAAAAGGAAAAAGAAATTTTAATTCACACTCACTAGGATAGCTAATCAAAATGACAGATCATCAAAATGACAGATCATCAAAATGACAAATGATATTAAGTGTAAGAATGGGGCCCTGGCCAGTTGGTTAAGTTGATAGTACATTGGCCTAAGCATGCAGATGTCCTAGGTTCAATTCTCGGTCAGGGCACATATGAGAAGCAACCATCTATTTCTCTTCCTGTCCTTCTCCCCTTTTTCTCTCTCTCCTCTTCTCACACCCAGTGGCTCGACTGGTTTGAGTGTTGGCCGTAGGCGCTGAGCACAGCTTGGGGGATTAGAGCATCAGCCCCAGACGGGGGTTGCCGGGTGGATCCTGGTCAGGGTGTATGCAGAAGTCTGTCTATCTCCCCTCCTCTCACTTAAAAAAAAAAGAATGGAAACTTCATTCATTGTTGGTGGGAATGTAAAATGTTATAGCTACTCTGGAAAACAGTTTGGGTATTCCTCAAAATGTTAAATATAGAGTTATCATAGGACTTGGCAATTTCACTCTTAGGTATACTGCATACTCAAGAGAAATGAAAACCTATGTCCACCTAAAAACTTGTATACAAATGTTCATAGCAGTATTATTCATAACAGCTAAAAAGTAGAAACAACTCAATGTACATCAACTGATGAATGGATAAAATATGGTATATCCATACAATGGAATATTATTCAGCAATAAAAAGGAGTGAAATACTGATACATGGTATATGTATCAACCTTAAAGATATGCTAAGTAAAAGAAACCCATCCCAAAAGACCACAGATAGTACAGAAACCAATAAAGAGGTCAATGAAATCTTACCCTTATCAGGTTGAAAACTTGTTGAAGTCTGATCATATTCACCTATTAATTGTTTCCGTTTCCAAGCATAAACTTCCCCGAAATAATGAGATTGTGCAAACAACTGGGAAGCTAAAAAACATGATACAAAGATTACAAAATTTATTTTTGTCCAACATTCCCAGTTACCTGAAAACCACAATCTTGTTATAAAGATGAAATCATTCAAAGTTTAGAAATACATTATCAACATATATCAACCACCTGAAACTTCACAAAATCCATCTTCAATTTCTCACCATTTTGGTTCCTGTAGATAAGAAAGTAAAGCTCATTTTTGAGCATGTATTTTACTCTGGAAGAATATTTTATTTTAGAATAAAGTGATCCAAAATTTATACTTCATAATTTTTAACATATTTAAGTCTGAACTGAGTTTTACTTGCTTTCAAAGTATTAGCTTAAGTAGAAATAATCTTGATTTAAAAGTCCTTTATTTTCAATCCACTGTGTAATGTGAAATCCTTTATGATTCAAACTATTAATACTCCACATATGCCTTTTACAAAAGCTATCTGTAAAAAGTTATCTTTGTTCATTTATGTGGTATCTATGAATAAAATAAAGGTAAGATAGATCATATTAAACTTTTAATCTTCAACTAGGTACCATTTTGTTAGGGGTTAAATCACAATAGGGCTACATTACAGAATTTTTTGTAAGGAGTAAGGCAGTACACTAGAAGCTTAGTTCACAAATCCTAATTTTTACTTTGTTTCCTAAAGAATACAGTCCCTCTTGCAGCAGTCTCTCTTGTGGATAATTCCCAGGGGTGCTGTCAGACCTGGCTGTTGCGGAGCAACATCAAGGATGCCAGCTAGATTTGTGCCAGTGTCAGGACATTTTGAAAAGGCATCCCTGCAAACTGGGCTCCCACCTCCCGCACACTACTACATGACTAACTGCACACTCTATAATGAATTACTAACCTCCCGAAAGATATATAAACTGGCCAGTCAGCCAAGACTGTTAAATTAAGGCAATTCTTTTGAACATTAATCTCCTGCCTTCTCAGGCTGCTGGCAATCTGAATAAAAGACACTCTTATATGACTCAGATCCATCTCTGTGATTGATTGGCAGCAATAAGCAACTCAAACCCTGACTTGTTCCTGTAACAATTTCATATACTATCTCAAATCTTAATTTCCTGAGTGCTTGGAAGACCATAATACTAGCTTTTTCCTCATTAGAATTTTATTATGAGGACATTTTGTGAGTCTATATCAAATATATTTTTACTTAGTCCAGAAAATACTATTTTGAAAAGGAAGTTTTTGGGGTACCAGTCGGAGTCTGGAGTTTATGGAAATTATTTGGAGTATTGGTATTGAAAGGCTGGGCTAAAAAATCCAGTCTTGGAACTTTGTTTTTTTGTTAGTTTTTTATAGAAGACCATCTCAAAAAATGTAGTCTATTTATTTTTAAAATATTCCCTTATTTTTTAATATCTGTAGAGAATCTGTAGTGATATAACTATCATTTATTTATTTTTTAATTTATTGATTGATTTTAGCAAGAGAGTGGTAGGGAGAGAGGGAGACTGGAACATTAATCTGTTACTAATTGTCCTGACCTGGGACTGAACTGGCATCCTCTGTGCTTCGGGATGATGCTGTAACCAAAAGTTATCTGGTCAGGAAAAGAAGAGTAGTATATTTTAAGATAGTCACTAATTCTACTTATAGCACTAGTGTCATCTGAGAATCCCATTGAGAAACCACAAACTATCATTACCTATGGTAGGCAACCATCCATCACATTTGGCAGACACACGATCATAAAAGCAAGACTCATTGGACAAGGATTATACAAGCCACTCAAAGCTATAGTCATGGTCACATATTAACTTCTAGAACATTTACTAAAAGTGTTTCTCACCACAATAAATAATCTATGTCAAATTACTACATTTATACTCGAGGTCTACAGTATTACATACCTAAAGTTCCTAATAGTTGAAATTATTTATAGAAGTTTACCAGTTAATAAATACAATGACAATCATGGAACATCAACATATTTTTTATGCAATTTAAATGAGTTAGAACATAGAGAAATGCCCATGATATATTAATTTATAGATGTAAAACTGTATCTACCTACCTACCCATTGAACTAAAATCCAATTTTAGTATAAAAACAACATACAGAATCAAAACTAAGATATATATACAGTATATGTATTGACTGGAAGTAGTTAAAGGAGCTGGACTGTAATCCATTCACTCCCTTGCCTGGGAGGAAGAAGAGAGAAGAAGGCAGGTGAATTCTGGACTTTGAGTAAAGAGCCTAACATTTGTTAGGAGGAAGAAAACTTATCCCTGAAATGCTCTTAGCAAGATGTCCTTGACTAAAAATTATTTATAGTAGATAAATTCAGGATCTCTGAGGCATAATTCCCTGAAGAATGTCACATAAGCTAACAACTCTCTGGGATGTAAAATGCAGATTCATAATTTTTAAAAAAATATTTATTGATTTTAGAGAGAAGGGAATGAGAAAAAACAGAACATCGATCTGTTGTTCCTTCATGTGCCCTGACTGGGAATCAAAAAGCAACCTCTGTGCTTCAGGACAATGTTCTAACCAATGAAGCTAACTGACCAGGGCCAGATTAATAATTTAAACACTTAATACTGTGTGAGGTAACTCTCACATAGAAACCTCATCAATTATTCCAGGTCAGACATGCATGACCAATGTGGGAAAACATGATATGAGAAGCCATCTTTCATCTGTTTTATTAGAGCCTCTTCAATGCTTGTATCCTTGATTTTAGTAAATCTTGATACTAGGTAGTATTACTGACTTTTGTGAGTCTGATTTGATGGTCTCATCTCAACATCCATAGGGGAAAAAAAAATCTTAATAAAACACTAAACTTAATTGGGTTAGGAAAACGAGTTAGAAAAGGAGTAGAGAATGTTTAACATTTTGCTCTCCACAAGTCTGTATTGTTTTAAATTTTGTGAAGAATGTATTAGTTTGTAATTAAAAACTCCTAAAAGTTTAATTTAAAGGTTCTAAGAGAAATCTTCAAACTAAGCTTCGTTTTCAGTATCAGTGTTTAAATTAAATGGTTTGCTTAAAAATATTGTTTAGCCTGACCAGGCAGTGGCGCAGTCGGACTGGGACGTGGGGGACCCAGGTTCAAAACCCCGAGGTCGCCAGCTTGAGCGCGGGCTCATCTGGTTTGAGCAAAGCTCACCAGCTTGAATCCAAGGTCGCTGGCTTGAGCAAGGGATCACTCAGTCTGCTGTAGCTCCCTGGTCAAGGTACATATAAGAAAGCAATCAATGAACAACTAAGGTGCCACAACGAAGAATTGATGCTTATCTCTTTCCTTGTCTGTCTGTTCCTCTCTCTGGCTCTGTCACACACACATAAAAGAAGTGTTTAAAAACTGTGTATCAGAGCCTGACCACGTGGTGGCGCAGTGAATTGAGCGTCGGACTGGTACATGGAGGACTGTTTGCAATGGAGAGGTCGCCAACTTGAGCACGGCCTCATCTGGTTTGAGTGAGGTCGCCAGCTTGAGCACAGCTCACCAGCTTGAACCCAAGGTCACCGGCTTGAGCCAGACCATCAATTGGTCTGCTGGAGCCCCCAGGTCAAGGCACATGAGAAAGCAATCAGTGAACTAAGGTGCCGCAATGAAGAATTGATGCTTCTCATCTCTCTTCCTGTCTGTCCCTAACTGTCCCTCTGTCTCTTTCACAAACAAAAACCTCAAAACTGTGTATCAGAAACATTTTATAAAGGAGTTAATATTTTAAATTATTTCTCCATTATATGTATGTTTCTAAATTATTTTTTAGTTGTTTTAAAGTACATAATCTAAATTACATTTGACTTTTAAGTCAGGCAAGATAAAAAACTAAAATGGCCTTCAGAACTTTTGATTCAGAATTAATTTATACAACTTGACCATGACTACATGACACTGATTTTTCTATTAAAAATCTTAAGCCCAGGTAAATATTATAACAACTAAAACATTACAGATGGAAAGTTTAGTGAAGACCAATCATTTAGAACCTCAAGATGATAGGAGAAACTCAAGTTAAAATTTTAGCTTGAATAATGGCAGCTTTATGGTCAGTGGGCATAATGGATAATGCAACTAAAAACTTTGTTCCAGGAACTAGGATACCTGAACAGGCCTATGTGACTTAATGAGATCTGCAAGTGATTTTACTTTTGTTCGCCAGGGGACTGCAAGCAAAAACTTTGAAGTCCAAGGACCAAACACTGCTATGATCCAAATACCTTTGACTATGCACTGATTAACTCCCCCTTGAAATTTCAAAACACCTACCCTACCTACTATTCCCCTTATAAAAAGGGTGGCTGGCCTGACCTGTGGTGGTACAGTGGATCAAGTGATGACCTGGAATGCTGAAGTCACCAGTTCAAAACCCTGGGTTTGCCTGGTCAAGGCACATATAGGAGTTGATGCTTCCTGCTCCTCTCCCCTTCTATCTCTCTGCTCTAAAATGAATAAAATTAATTTTTAAAAAAGGGTGGCTGGCATAGGGGGTTCAGATATGGGAATGCAACCCCATCTCCCCAGACTGCTAGCCATAAAGCACCCCTAAAGATTCAATCCCTGTCTCTACTTATTTGGTTAAATTGGTGACAGGCAGCACTAACTCTGGTATTTCTGGTTTCAAAGGTACCCAAAAACAGCTTTGGCCAGATAGCTCATTTGGTTAGAGCATCATCTAGATACCAAAAAGGTTAACAAAAAAAAAAAAAAAAAAAAAAGATTTATTCATTTGAGAGAAGGGGAGTTGGAGCAGGACACATCAACTCCCATATGTCCCTTGACCATTCAAGCCCAGGGTTTTGAACCAGTGACCTCAGCATTTCAGGTGAATGCTTTATCCACTGCACCACCATAGGTAAGGCACAAAAAGGTTTTGGATTAGATCCCCAGTCAGGGCACATACAGAAACAGATCAGTGTTTGTCTGTCTGTCTCTCTCTTCCCCTCTCTGTAAAGTCAATAAAAAATAAATTAAAAAAGATACTTTAAAATAGAACAATAATTTCCCTCTCCATTCAACCCTTACTACCAGGGTTCATTTCTGAAAGTCAACATTCTAAGCTGTATTGATGGAATAAAAAGGGGTTCTATGGAAAGGAATCTCACAGGGTGATATGACATAAATTTTCTAATGAGGCAGGTCATAGTAGGTTGTCATGCCCCAGGCATATACATACTGCTCACAAAAATTAGGGAAAATTTCAAAATGAAAATGGAGCTTAAAAATATCCCCTAATTTTTGTGAGCAGTATATTTTTAATAAATGGTTTATCTTTGCTTTAAGTAAGCCCTGTCCATTGCTTCTATGCATCTAGGTCAGCAATTTTCAACTGGTGTGCTGTGAGAATATTTTTATGAAAAATTTTGAAGTTTTGGCCCTGGCCCGTTGGCTCAGCGGTAGAGCGTCGGCCTGGCGTGCAGGGGATCCGGGTTCGATTCCCGGCCAGGGCACATAGGAGAAGCGCCCATTTGCTTCTCCCCCCCCCCCTCTCTGTCTCTCTCTTCCCCTCCCGCAGCCAAGGATCCATTGGAGCAAAGATGGCCCGGGCGCTGGGGATGGCTCCTTGGCCTCTGCCCCAGGCGCTAGAGTGGCTCTGGTCACGGCAGAGCTACGCCCCGGAGGGGCAGAGCATCACCCCCTGGTGGGCAGAGCATCGCCCCTGGTGGGCGTGCCGGGTGGATCCCAGTCGGGCGCATGCGGGAGTCTGTCTGTCTCTCCCTGTTTTCAGCTTCAGAAAAAAAAAAAAAATTGAAGTTTTAAAACATGCGATACCAGATTATTTACTAACCTCTTTTCCCTTAGGTTGTCCAATTAAAAAATGACAAGTCACCTGGCCTGTGGTGGTGAACTGGATAGAGCATTAACCTAGAATGCTGAGGTCACCAGTTCAAAACCTTGGCCTTGCCCAGTCAAGGCACATACAACAAACAAGAAAGCAATGGACAATGAAAGTGAAGCAACTATGAGTTAATACTTCTTGCTCTGTCCCTATCCCCAAAAACACAATAAATAAAAATCTTTAAAAAAAATGACAAGTCAACACAATAGCTATCCAGAGTGAATGCCGTCTTGAACAGTAAATGTCAAAATGGTTTTATCTTCTTGGTCACATCGCAGAAGATAGCATCTGATTGGTTAATTCTTTGTAACAGAAATCCTTATATACAAGTATAGGCACCTTTTTTATTGATTTTTGTTTTTTGAAGTTTTGTGTGTGTGTGTGTGTGTGTGTGTGTGTGTGTGTGACAGAGAGAAGGACAGACAGGGAAACGAGAATCATCAATTCTTCGTTGCGGCACCTTAGTTGTTCATTGATTGCTTTCTCATTAGTGCCTTGACCCAGGGGCTTCAGCAGATCAAGTGACTCCTTGCTCAAGCTGGCAACCTTGGGTTCAAGCTGGTGAGCTGTGCTCAAACCAGATGAGCCCAAGTTCAAGCCTGTGACCTCGGGGTTTTGAACCTGGGTCCTCTGCGTCCCAGTCCAGTGCTCTGCACCACCACATCTGGTCAGGCTGTCTTTTGAAGTTTTATAAGTTTATTAGAGCCAAATTGATGACATTGGCACTAAGCAAGATCTCAAATACATTTAGAGATCTCAGGTACATTTAGGCACTGATTAAATTTAAAAAAATTAGATTTTAGCCTGACCAGGCGGTGGCACAGTGGATAGAGCGTCGGACTGGGATGTGGAGCACCCAGGTTCAAGACCCCAAGGTCGTCAGCTTGAGCGCAGGCTCATCTGGTTTGAGCAGAGTTCACCAGCTTTGACCCAAGGTCGCTGGCTTGAGCAAGGGGATACTTGGTCTGCTTTAGCCTCCAGTCAAGGCACATATGAGAGCAATCAATGAACTACTAAGGTCTTGCAAAGAAAAACTAATGATTGATGCTTCTCATCTCTCTGTCCCTATCTATCCCTCTCTGTTAAAAAAAAAAAATTAGAGAGAACGATAAGGAGAAAGAGAAATGTTGATGGTGTTGCATTTATAATTTTACTTTTTGATTCTAGTATGTGCCCTGACTGGGGATTAAACCCACAATCTTGGTGTATTGGGATGATGCTCTACCTGAGCTACCTGGCTACAGTGGCACCTGGTTTTAAAATGTCACTTTAGAACTAAAAAGTAGATAATTACCTACCTGGATAGCTCAACTGGTTAGAGCATTGTTCCAATATGCAGGAGGTTGCGGGTTTGATTCCTGGTCAGGGCACATACAGGAACAGACTAATGTTTCTATCTCTCCCCCTCCCTTCCTCTCCCTCTAAAATCAATAAATACTTTATTTTTTCCTGTAAATCAATCAAAAATATGTTTATCAGGTTGACAAAATATAGTTTTGGTGAGCTGCAGAATTTTAGTAGTAAGTTTATGTGCGCAAAGATGAAAAAGGTTGAAAATTGCCGTCAGCCAACACATCTTTGCAATAACCAACCTCAAGAGCAAGGGTCCCCAAACTTTTTACACAGGGGGCCAGTTCACTGTTCCTCAGACTGTTGGAGGGCCAGACTATAAAAAAAATATGAACAAACCCCTGTGCACATTGCACATATCTTAAAGTAAAAAAAAACAAAATGAGAACAAATACAATATTTAAAATAAAGAACGAGTAAATTTAAATCAACAAACTGACCAGTATTTCAATGGGAACTATGCTCCTCTCACTGACCACCAATGAAAGAGGTGCCCCTTCTGGAAGTGCGGTGGGGGCCGGATAAATGGCCTCAGGGGGCCGCAGTTTGGGGACCCCTGCTCAAGAGAGCACATAATCTTGTCTATCTTGTAATTCAATCCTCACTTTCTGCTTTACTTCCCCCCACCTCCATGTAATCTTCCTTGGTTCTCTGCTCAATTTCAAATGTATAAAAAGAAACTGCAGGCTGACCTGTGGTGGCGCAGTGGATAAAGCATTGACCTGGAAATGCTGAGGTCGCTGGTTCAAAACCCTGGGCTTGCCTGGTCAAGGCACATATGGGAGTTGATGCTTCCAGCTCCTCCCCCCTTCTCTCTCTCTCCCTCTCTGTCTCTTTCTCCCTCTCTCTCTCCTCTCTAAAAATGAATAAATAAATTTTAAAAATAAATAAAAATTAAAAAAAAAAAGAAACTGCAAAACTTATTTTCTGGAGCATTTGAGATTTTTGCTTCCTGTCATGTGTTCAGTTTGGCTCAAACTCTTATAAAAGTTCTCTACAGGTTTGGATGTTCTTACATCGACAGCTGACACTGAAATCTGTAATCACCTTTAATGTCTTCATTTACCAAGCTCTTTACTCTGTCTTTATCTCTATTAAAAAGTATCATATTCCCAAATTCAAAATCTCAGCCATATTTTCCCCTATTAAGTTCTGATTCAAGAATGTACCATGCTCTCCCTGGCTCTCACACCTAGGTGCCTTCCCCTACCCCCTACTTTCCCTCAACGTAAACTCTCTGGAGCTTGCATGCCCGTCATTCCCTCTCCTTCCCTAGGCATATAAACCCTTGCTTTCTTTCTCCTAAGACCCAAGGGCCCCTTCTTTTGCCTCTGTAACTTATTTCCTTCCTGAGCCCACATAGCCCAAGGGGCTCACCTTTTCTACCTCTAAGGAAACTTAAAAAAAAAAAAGTCCTGATATTTCAATTTTAGCTTCATAATATTTTTTTCAGTTCTCTCATTTTTCAATTCCCACAAAACTCTAGTTCTCCATGCCTTTAGGCTTTATTAAACATTATTACTATTGAATTTTATCTTCAAGGTACCATGGTTGGCCTGTGGGACAGGAGAGGAAAAAAAGATATTTACTGACTACTGTATGCCAAACAAAATAGATTATTCTTTCCACTTTTTTTTTACACCTGCAGGATAACTGGAATTTCCCACATTTTGAAGATTAAAAAACCAGGTTTCAAAGAAATTTAAATAGCTTCCACATGTGTTAATAGAGCTGGATCTTAAACCTTGGTTTATCTCAGCTCTACCATTATATATACATTGCTGTTCCACACACTGGGACTTATCAATAAGGGAACAAGACAATTCATTATATCAAAGAATTTACAATTTTGTAAAAATGATACAAAAAGAATTATGATGCAGGACAAATATGTGTTAAATGTTTTAAGACAGGAATGTACAATGTCTTCTTGCTGAGTTTGGGAAAAGGCTTTGCAGAGAATGGACCTGAGTTGATCCTTAGGAGATGGGTAAAATTTAAAGAAAAAATAAGTAAAGAAAGCGTTATTTGGGATGAGGGAAGGACATTAGAAAAAGCATACCTGCTTTAGATAAAACAAGATATTCATGAAAGTGGTAAAAGACAGTGGTATAAAGAGAGAATGGGGCCAGATGATAAGTCTTTGGCATTTGAATTCTACAGTCAATAGGGGAAGATTCAAAATGAGGGTGTTGGCAGAAAAGGGATTGGGCTGAACCAGAATTGTGGTAGTGAGAACAGATGAGTTTAAGAGATACTTTACAGGTAGAATAAAAAAATCAAAGGAATTTCTGATAGCTGTGGAGAGAGCATCTAGAAGACTATGGAAGCACGGATAATTCTAAGGCTTTCATCCCAGTAAAGTCAGAGGGAATAATGAAGGGGGAGAAGTTACTATTGCTGTTGTAATTATCCCCCAGGAGGGAAGTGGGGAGTGAAGCAGTATTAAAAAAAAAAAAAAAGAGCCCCCCCCCAGGTGGTGGCACAGTGGGTCAAGTGTTGGCTTGGGATGCTGAGGATTCGGGTTCAAAACCTTGAGGTTGTTGGCTTGAGCATGGGATCATAGACATGACTCCACGGTTTCTGGCTTGAGTACAAAGGTCACTGGCTTGCTTAGGGGGTTACACTGCCTTGGCTGGAGCACCCCCAGCCTGCTGCCCCCAGGCACACATGAGAAAGCAATCAATGAACTAAGGTGCCGCAATTATGAGTTGATATTTATCGCTCTCCCCGTTTGTTGTCCCTCTCTTGCTAAAAAAAAGGAAAAAACCTGATTTTGGAATGATTCAGATTTTATCAAGATCTTTCATACCTGTCCTTCCCTTTCCTATGTCCCATTCCTCCATGTGTTCCTCTGTGAAACTGGGTTTAAATAACTTGCAGGTAGTCTATGTACCTTGTAATTCCTTACAAATTAAGATTACAAATTAACATAGTTGGGCACTTGATCTAATTTGTATATGTACTGAACTTCTATGAACATGGTGGGCAACAGGAACCATTAGAAGGTATGGTAGTAAATTCTAGAAATCTTCCCTCAGAAATTTTTTTTTTTTTTTTTTTTACATAGGCAGAGATAGACAGGGACAGACAGACAGGAACAGAAAGAGATGAGAAGCATCAATCATCAGTTTCTCGTTGCGCGTTGCGACTTCTTAGTTGTTCATTGATTGCTTTCTCACATGTGCCTTGACCGTGGGCCTTCAGCAGACCGAGTAACCCCCTGCTGGAGCCAGGGACCTTGGGTCCAAGCTGGTGAGCTCTTTGCTCAAGCCAGATGAGCCGGCGCTCAAGCTGGCGACCTTGGGGTCTCGAACCTGGGTCCTTCCGCATCCCAGTCCGACGCTCTATCCACTGCGCCACCACCTGGTCAGGCCCCTCAGAAAATTTTGATTCTACTTCTATTTTAAAAAATTTTTATATTATTTTGCATAGTGAATATTTACTCATTACAAAGGCTGTAGCATTCTAGTTTGAAGAACCCAGATCATGATTACTGTAGAATACAGTGAAATTATCACTTCCCCTGACTTCAACACTAATTTCATTCTTATCATTGCATTAACTCATTGCTTCTCAGACTTTTGGCTAAGATCAAGTACATTTAGCTTAGTTTTTTTGTTTTTTTTTAAAGATGTCATGTTACAGATTTCTATTGATCTTTGTAATTGCTAAAATCCTAGCAGAATCTCCTAACAAAGTTTTTAAAGAAAACTAAGATACTGGTTAAGAAATAAGCAAACTTTTTCCCTCTTCTTGTTCGTGTACTTTTTTTTAAGTGAATGAGGGACACAGGTATAGGGGGAGACAGGATGGGAGAGATGAGAAGAATCAACTCGTAACAGCGGCACTTTAGTTGTTCACTGATTACTTCTCATGTGCTGTGACTTAGGGACTCCCAACCAAGTCCACGACCCTGCACTCAAGCTGGTGACTTCAAGGTTTCGAACCTGGACCTCAGCATCCCAAGCAAATGCTCTATCCACTATGCAACCACTGGCCAGGCTCATTTACTTTTAAATTTAAGGTTTTTATGTATATCTAAACTAAAATACACTGAGTTTTACTAGTGTTTCATAGTATAATATACCAAATATTTATTGTTTAAGTAGCAGTTTACTGAACTTACTGAAATATTTTTTTCAAATCCTAGTAAAGTACTAAATCAACAGATTTCATTATTCTGAATGTCATTTGATAGCCATTATAGGTCAGTTTCATGTTTTACGAATTGACATTCTAGTACACAGCCAGACTTGGAATGATTATCAATACAAACCATAAATCAGATCACAATTTTAAAGCTATTAAGGACCTCAGTTTGGTTAGTGCCGAGTTCCTCAACCTCAATACTAACATTTTGGGTAAACAAATCCTGTTTTGTGCTTGGGTGTGGCTACCCTGTGCATTTTAGAATTTCTGCAGTACCTCTGGCCTGTACCAAACAGATACCAGTAGCACCTGCCTTCACTAATCCCTTTCTTGCCCAGTGGTGAAAACCCAAAATGTCTCCAGATGTTGCTAAATGTACCCTGGTGTGGGGGACTGGGGGAAATTTTACTTTTGGCTGAAAGCCACTCAATTAGGCTAATCCAGTTATCCCTTCTCACAGATGACAAAACTCAAAAGAAGTTTGGTACTTCCAGTTATAGTTAGTGTAGAAACTAGCACTAGAACCTATTACTAGTCAAGCCTCCTATTTCAGTATTCTCATTATAACACCCAGAAGTGGTATAAAAGGTTATTACTAGCATTGTATAAACTGCTATCATTAAGTCTTTAGTAATTTTGCACATACTCAGTAATTTAAAAAATTAGAAATAAAATGCCAAGTCAGGCAAAAAGCTGTTTTCCCATGAGAAACTTTTCCAATTTTCCTGTGTTGTGGTTAGGAGAGCCAAATACTGAACTGTAGTCTTGACTCTTTTAAACTACCCAGGCTTACTTGTAGGTGAAAGGCAGGATGTTTGGTACGAAAACAAAAAAATCCAGATTTCTTTTTTTAACCTCACAAAATACTAACCCAGGCTGACTGAACACACTAAACCTAGTCTTCCAAACTGCCCTAACATATTTAATGGACCATCATTTGGTTGCAATAAATTCAAATTTCCATTTTTAGTGAATGAAGTGTATATAAAGTGCTTACAAAATATTTTAGGAAATTTGTATTTCACTACTTTGCTCTTCCTTTAAAGTGGAAGGTGTGAAAGATTATGGAAGAGCACACAGAAATAGAGAATCTCATGGAAGAGCGTAAAAACAAAATTACTTGAGATTATATTTATTGATGTCTCTCCAGAAGAAAGGAATTATTCTATATTCTTGCTTCTACCAGCTGTCATTCTGGAGACAAAAAGTTAAATAGGGCAACACGGTAGATACTAAAAGTTAATCATTAAAATGAAGATAGCTAAGTGTTTTATTGAGATATTCTGCAGTGGGATCAAACTCCGTCTAAAATCATTTACAAAACTTCCTTACAGCCTTATCGCAAAGTTTGGAATAAGCAGGCTGTTCGCAGGTAGTGTCCTAAGAATTTAAACATCTTAGATTTTAACAATCCAGAAATAGCTTTTATGTATCTATGCTTCTGTTTCTATTTTGTTAAATTACTTTGATTAGATTCCACATGTTAGGGGGAATGTGTTGATGAGAACCGTAAAAACTTTTGGCAGGGTTATACCTTCCAAACCCCTGCACAAAGAAACTTACCCAAGTTTTAAACATGGCCTCTGGCAGCCCTGGGGTGACCCAGTCCCTTTTGAGCTGGGTAGGAAAGCTCAGGGCTGTCAAAAGAAATTTACTCTTGTTCTAGCCAACACCTGATGGTGGCTTAACTCTTTTTAAGAGTACTTACTAAAAAGGGCTTTCAACTGTGAGCCCGTCCTCTGACCCATGAAGATGTCCTGTTACCTCCTACACTTCAGGCCTGTCTTCCTCAAGGGCCTGCAAGCCATTCCTTTGAAAGGCAGCCATGAGGAAGTACATGCCTCAGAGCCCAGGTCAGGACGGGAGGGCAGCTTCCTCATTTCCTAATGGCAGCAAGCAGACAGCTAACGGCATTCACACTAGCCAACCCTTCGTTATTTTTCAACTCCCTGAGTCGACTCGAACCCCACTTCTCCCCCTACCCCCTCATCTGCTCTTTAAAACGCCCCGTCACAGCTGCGCAAACTGAACGGAGCTCCGGGCCTTCCCTCCCGTCGGCTGTCACCGAAGAAAGTTTCCGCCGTCTGGTCGGCTTCGTCTGACTGGACTTGGGCGGGAACGGACTGACACGCAGACCGCCGGCGGGCCGGGGCCCTCAGAAGCTTGCTTTAAAAGTGTGTTATCCTCACCAAGCCAGGGGACAGGCTCCGAAGGGACCCCTGCGACCCTCACCCGCTTTCCGTTCCCTTCCCTTGGCCCGGGGCACGCTTCCACGTTCCTCCTCTCCCCAAACTCCCAACTCCGCTGCTCCCTCCGTCCCGTGATGTCTGCGTTTTCCCGGGCGTCGAGCGGCACCCCACGCTGGTTTGCTCTCTTCCAGGTCTCGGGCCTTTCACGTCCTTATCTGTCCCCTCGGTCTGGGGTTTGCTCGGCAATGCCCCTCCTCCCTGACACTCCAGGCCCACAGGTCCGGCCCCGGCCGCCTGGCCGGCTCACTCACACCTCGGCTTCCTCATGGGGCCGAGGCGCCTCCTTCCCTCCGCACTCCTGGGACCCTGCGCCCTCTCCGCGGGCGGCAGCTGTGGGGAGCGCGGAGACGCCGGCCCCGGCCGGGTCGGCCATTTTGCATACTCCGGCGCGCCCGGCGAGCTGCGAGCTCAGAACCTATACTGGGCAGCGGAGCCGAGGGGCTGAAGACGGGGCCGCCCCCGCCGCCGGGGCGGGAACTCACCTTCTTTGAGGCAGGGGCGGGCGTCTACAACTACTGTCCCCCTCCCCACCAACGACGGTGGCGGAGAGGCAGGGGGAAGCGCTGCCGCCACCGCCGCCTCCGCCGCCGAGCAGGCGGGGTAGGAGGAGGGGGCGGAGACCTGAGCTACTGAGGGGAAGTCTCCGCCACCACCCGTGGCTGACTGGCCGGCGCAGAGGCCATGACGGAGAGGCGCGCTACTGCGCCTGCGCTGGTCTCCCCCACCCAGAAAGTCCGGTTAGCCCGTCTTCCTGTTTGCCCCGCCCCTCCGCCTGCCTTTTCCGGGCCTCCTCCTTTCCTAGCTGACCCTCCGCTCTTCCAGTGGAGAGAAGAAAGAGCATGTCGGACCTCTCACCTTTCTAAAAGTGAATCTGAAACCAACTAAATAATTAATTGATTAATTAAAATAAACAGGTCTGCTCCTACAGATTCTACCTACAGCGCATTTGAAAAATACGTCATTTCCTGCTTCATCGTTCTTTCCTTTGCTAGAGCCTTTAGTACACACAGTAAACAATCCTTGGTCATCACATAGTTGGTCCATAAATGACTTCTCTCTCTCCCTTCCTGTCAGATATGTGTATATGTCCACATATGTACATAAACACACATGTAAATCTCATTATCTTTTCCCCATCTCCCAAAGAAATCACCTTCCTGGTTTGTAGTCATTACTTCTTTACATATATATGCAGCTTTAAAAAGTTTAGATGGTTTTTGAATTTCATGAGAGTTGTATCTCTCCCTATGCAGTTCTGGGACTTGTTTCACTCAATATTTTGAGGTTCATCCAAGCTGTAGTATCTGTTTTTGTTTAATTGTTGTACAATGTGCTACCTATTTTCTTGTTGATGGGCGTATCTCCTGTTGCACTGTGCAAGCTACGCTTGAGTATCCTTTCCTGTCACACTGCCATTGTCTAATTTCAGCTTCTCATCATCTTTTGTTAGAACCATGGCAGTATAACTGATTCCTCCAAAGGATATCACAACTCCAATCTACTCCCCATATTGCTGCCAAAGGGTTCTATCTAGAAGTCATTACTGGCTCTGATAGTTTGTTGAAGAAGTCAAAAGTGGTTTTGATCGACACCAGGTTTCTGTGCACCTCCCTGATCTCATTATCTTCTTATTGCCTTCACTTCCCACTCTGCTTTCACTTTATGATCCAGCAACATTAAATTTTTACTGATTCTTGTGAATACCAAGCTATTGCACAAACTCAATTTATTATATACATTGTTCCTGCTTCCTGGAAATTCCTTCTTCCTAGTTTCTAATGAACTCCTCCTCCACTCAGAAGTAATTCAGCATTTCTCATTCCCAGGCATTTCTTTAAACTTTTACTATGTATATATGTATTACTAATCAAAATGAAGTATTGCTTTGCATGATTTAAAGCTTTATATAAATGTCATATGTACTGTTTATTTCTTTGCAATTTGCTTTTATCACTCACTTTTTAAATTAATATTGATATATGCTGAGATGTGTTTCCACTTTATTCACTTTTACAGCTCTGTAACATTCCACTGTATGAATACCATGAGGTATCTACTCTCATATCAATAGACATTGAGGACCTGGCCAGTTTGCTCAGTGGTTATGTTATAAAGTACGGCACCCCAGATTCTGAAAGGCATTGTACCTCACTTCATCAAGTTTATGTAGAGACACCCAGTCTAGATAAATTTTGAAGAGTTTTATTAGAGGAGATTTATTAAATATGCCGGCCACATATGGCTGACATGGGGCATCAGACCCAAATCGTGCAGTCCCAAAAATAGTTCAGGGGCTGCTTATATACTCTTGCTCACACACAGGCGGGGGAGAGCATGACATTATGGCATAATTATTAACAAGATTATAACATTTGTCTAGGGGATATACAGAAACATTAAGACTTTTAAGGTAATACAATCAAAGACATTTACAAAATTTTCAGGGTTCCTTTTCCCTCACTGGCCTAGAGGACTTCTTTTAAGCAGGACTTGAATCAATTTGCTACCTGTAAGCTAACTGCCTTGTTTTGAGTAGCTAAATACAATTTTCACAAAATTACTTTCCCAATAGTGAGTTGCTTTAGCCTATATGAGGTTTCCAATTTTTCCCACAATTCCTTGAAAATTCTTTTCACAGTTTTTTTTACCATTATGGTTAATGCTGTGGGTCTTCCTTATGAACTCTATGTCTTCTATGCTGAGAGACTTGGAGAGATTCCAACACCTTCTCCACCCACGGGAGAGTGTTGGAATTTTTTCTTATTTTACACCAGTGGGGGCAACAAGCCACTATCCCCAACTCATGGAGGGCTTATTTTTAATTTTATTCTCTATAATTCTATTACTTATGATTCTATTACTCCTTTTGGAGTTGCAATTTAATTTAAAAAACTGCCAATTAACTAGCAAGGTCCACACCTACGGTTTGTTAATTTCTAAATTCCTTTTCTCTCCTTTACAATTTTCTAAAGCAAATTTTAATTTTTAATACTATCCCTACCAGGTAATTTCTAAATGGGCAAAATCTCTTTGGTCAGTAGGTGGACATTTGAAACTAATTCCTATTCTACATTTTAGTCATGTTCCCTTATTTTATTGCCTTTTCTGTTGCTCTATACCAGTGGTTCTCAACCTGTGGTTCGCGACCCCAGAGGGGGTCGAACGACCAAAACACAGGGGTCGCCTAAAGCCATCAGAAAATACATATTTCCAATGGCTTTAGCCACTGAGAAGCCGCGCTACCATCTGCAGCAGCGCTATTCAGCTTGAACGCACGCTGTTATGGACGTGCGTTCCAAACTGAATGCCTGCGGTCATGCACAGACATGATTGCATCATCTGTCCGGGGCCTAAGGGGTGGGGGAAGCGGGGGTGGGGGGATGGGTGTGGGGGGGGAATGCTCCACAGTCCAAGCAGCGCATTACATGTGTCCGGCACTTGCTGATGTCATCAGTGGGCGGGTGCAGCAAACGCCAGAGGACAGAAGCCTAGGAGGCGGAGAGGCAAGAGGCGGAGGGCCAAGAGAACCTGCGAGACAGCCTGCTGGTGTAAAAAAGGTTAATAATGTAAAAACAGTACACACACCATACACACAATACTGTGTAAGTGTAAGGTGCTTTGTGTGTAATCATTACACAATACACAAAGCAGCTTACACTTACACAAAGCACCATACATTTACACAGTGTGAACTACATCAGTCTTATACTATAAGAGACCACTATAAGATGTAGTTCACACTGTTCCCCAATGTATAATTATCTCCCATATCTCCCACTCTTTTCCCATATTCTGAATGAGGAAACTGCTGAAATCAGCGGTTTCCGGCATTGAATCCGCCTCCTATTGATTTCATTGGGAATGCGGGGGATTTTGTGGAAGAGAGCTCCCGAGAATCTCGGGTTACCACACAATCCGCCACAGCCTCCTTTTGATTTCAATAAGAGGCGGAGAAATGACAGTTTCCGACACATTTCTTCCTCTCCTATTCAAGTCAATGGGAGGCTGCAGCAGATTCAGCTCAAATATAGAGCATGTTGCTTAATTTTTCCACGCTAGAGGCCTCACACTGAGGAATCTGCTGTGCGGATTCTGCAGTGTAAAAGATCTGCCTCCTAAAAAAAAAAAAAGATCTGCCTCCTATAGAAGTCTATTGGGGGTGGCGGATTCCACCTTTGGAATTTTTCTACTCTAGGAAAAGTTCTAGCATGGAAAAAATTAAGCAACATGCTCTATATTTGAGCGGAACCTGCTGCGGCCTCCCATTGACTTGAATAGGAGAGGAAGAAATGTGTCGGAACTGCATTTCTGCCGTACAGGGTCTCTCTCTTCTGCGGAATCCACGGGTCTCCCATTGAAGTAAATGAGATGTGGATTCCACCGCAGAAACCGCTGCTTTATAGTGTGAAAGAGCCCTGAAAGATACCATGCTGTGCAGAAACTGCAGTGTATCCTATGACGTAGTTCACACTGTTCTATATAGAAAACTTGCCACTAATCTGGAAAAAACAGATCCATTAGTTAAGCAGCTATTTACAGAATGGTAGCCCCAATACACTAGGTAAGGAGGTCCATTAGTAATAAATATTTCTCAATATATAATTAAATATTGTTTTTGTGATTAATCACTATGTTTAAATTATGTTTGACTTATAGCAATGAGAATACATAATGCATATCAGGTATTTACATTCTGAATCATAACTGTAGCAAAATCATAACTGTGGCATCACCGCAACATGAGGAACTGTATTGCGGGGTCACGGCATTAGAAAGGTTGAGAACCACTGCTCTACACACAGCAGGCTGAATCCTAACGTAACCATGCACCTGATGGCTCTCTTGGTTTGCTGTTTACTGTTTGCCTTCTGCTCGGGTGCAGCACAAAGGTGGAGACCTGAGAACAACGGGGAGGGGAGAGGGCATGCTTACGTTTGACTCTCTTTGGCCACGGCCTCACCTCGCTCCACGCACCATGTGGCCGGCTAGGTTTTTCTTTTACTCAAACTGCTTATTTGGTAGTCTGTTTGCTCCAAAGTTTGGAGAAACACTTTAAATTTGTGGGCTCCGCTTTTTTTTTTTTCATTTAAATCACTTGCTTGCCAGCCCTTTCTGTATTGAGCAAGCTTTTAAGCCACTGCAGTGGATTCATTATTAAATTTAGCCACCGATCAATGTATGGAAACTGATCGAGACAACCTGAGTTTCCAATTACTATATTCCAGACTGTCCTTATTATCCAAGGATTAGAATTCCCGGTTGTTATTACTTATTACAAAACTGAAATTTGTTTCAGGAGAATCTAAGAATTAATACACTATCAAGAAAGATAAGAGATAATTAACTAGTACCTGAATAAGAGGGTGTTTGACTATAGAGATATTAATTATTACACCAGACAAGGGGAAGAAGCCAGCCGAAGAGAATGCCCTTCAGGGGAGAAACCTTAGCTTGCCCATTCTAGGGCACCCCGGAGCTAGTATTTGAGAACAAAGAGAATAATAGTTCGCTACTTAAGATTGCTTTTTAGTCAGAAGCTTCCAATTTTAACACAAAAGACTCAAACAGGCCTTAAAACAGACACGTGTAGACATTAAACAAAGGACGTATACTATACACACAAATCAAGAAGTTTAAATGAGCCTGCTTTACTTATCCTAATTTTTCTGGCAAACAAAGACAAAGTTCAATAGACAAGGGAGGAGTTCTTCTCTGTGGAGAGCACCGCACTCCAGATGCCAAAAAGTGCTGTGCCTCACTGATGAGGAAAGGGCTCCCCCTCGTGGCCTCTCAGGTACACGCAGGCTGCACCAGAGATTCCTTTAAACCAGGGTTTTCTTTTTTATTTTTCTTTTTTATTTTTCTGAAGCCGGAAATGGGGAGAGACAGTCAGACAGACTCCCGCATGCGCCCGACCGGGATCCACCCGGCACGCCCACCAGGGGCGACGCTCTGCCCACCAGGGGGCGATGCTCTGCCCCTCCGGGGGGGTCGCTCTGCCGCGACCAGAGCCACTCTAGCGCCTGGGGCAGAGGCCAAGAAGCCATCCCCAGCGCCCGGGCCATCTTTGCTCCAATGGAGCCTTGGCTGCGGGAGGGGAAGAGAGAGACAGAGAGGAAGGAGGGGGGGGTGGAGAAGCAAATGGGCGCCTCTCCTATGTGCCCTGGCCGGGAATCAAACCCGGGTGCCCCGCACGCCAGGCCGACGCTCTACCGCTGAGCCAACCGGCCAGGGCCTAAACCAGGGTTTTCTAAACAGACACCTTTAAAAACAAAGACTGAGATCTCGACAAACAGGGACGTCTCTTGGAAGTCTTGGGTCGAGATTAATCAATCCAGGTTAGCTCAGCCTTCACTGATTCAGTGCGATGCAAGACTAACTAATCCTGGACGGATTTAACCTCCATTAGCTTTCCTGGAGATAGACGCATGTCCCCACTTCTGGCATTCACTGAGAGCACACCTAGAAACCAAGGCAGGACCAACCACTAAAACTCCCCACCGACGCCTTGGACTTGGAGAGCCCATGCAAATTTACGACCACATCTGGTCTGTTTCGTGGCAGTTCCAGTTCAAAACATAAAGAGTACAGACTAGTTACAACCAGCAAAACAGTTTTGAAAGCCCTACTTACTCCACCGAGGTTCCACATCCCCAGAGTCACAACTCAGCAAAGCCCCCAAATCCACTCTACTTACATTTTAGTCTGACACATAAAAGTGAAAGCAAGAGTTCAGAGGAAAGCCAGAAAGTTCAGTAAAGCAGAAAGAGTTGCTTTACTTACCTCCTCAAGTTCTCTGCCAAATTATTCAAATTGTCGAATTTGGGAACTGAAAGGCATCTATCAGAGAAAAGTCCAAACCCCACGGGAAGACCAGAAGCCCTGAAAAGTCTTATGTGGAGCACCTTTCCTCGAGATTCAAGCAGGGCCGGGCAGCTTCCCGGAGAGACCAGCCGATTAGGGGTGTCTCTATCCGGTGACGTGAAACACCAGATCCTGGACAAGCCCCCATATGTTATAAAGTACTGCACCCTTGATTCTGAAAGGCACTGTACCTCACTTCATCTAGTTCACGTAGAGACACCCAGTCTAGATAAATTTTGAAGTTTTATTAGAGGATGAGATTTATTAAATATACTGGCCACATATGGCTGACACGGGCATCATACCCAAATCGTGCAGTGCCCAAAATAGTTCAGGGCCCAAAATAGTTCAGGGGCTGCTTATATACTCTTGCTCATGTGTGGGCAGGGGAGAGCGTGACATTATAGCACAATTATTAACAAGATTATAACATTTGTCTAGGGGATACACAGAAACATTAAGACTCTCAAGATAACACAATCAAAGACATTTACAAATCTTTAAGGGTTCCTCTTCCCTCACTAGCCTAGAGGTATTTTACACTCAAGATTCCAGGAGAAGGGAGGAACTATAATCAATGCTAGGTGGTATATAAATTCTGCTTCCCATTGAAAGAGAAGAAGCTACTCGGTTAACTTTTAATTTGGATTTAAAACTAAATGACCCATTTTTCTTGCAAGCCAGAAACTTCTACATTCTTCTCGCTCCCCTCCTTAAGGGAGGGATGGGACAGGAAAGCCTGATAGGAAAGCCTGACCTTTCCTCCCAGAATATCAATATCAATTTTCAGCTTTTTGTTACCTAACAACAGTTAGAGTGTTGGCCTGGCGTGAGAGTGTCCTGGGTTCAATCCTCAGTCAGGGAACTCATGAGAAGTGACCATCTGTTTCTCTCCACCTCTCTCTCCTCTCCTCTTGTAGCCAATGGCTCAATTGCTTCAAGCGTCAGCCCTGGGCACTGAGGACAACTCCAAGTGTCAGCCTCAGGCTCTGAGGATAGCTCAATCCCAGATGGAAGTTTCAAAGGGGCACATACAGGAGTCTGTTTATCTCCCCTCCCCTCCTCTCACTTAAAAAAATAGACATTGAACTTGTTTCCCATTTTTGCTTTTACAGACAGTGCTGCTCTAATGTTCTTGTGGAGTCTCCTTGTGCATGTATGGAAAGTTTCTCTGGGGTTTATAGTTAGGAGAAATGGCTTTTTAATTAGGAGTCTTTGATAATACCTACCTCAAAGGGTGTTGTGGAAGCATATGAAGTATTATAAGTTAAGGACAATTTTAAACATTCAAATGGTTATTGTTGTTGTTAAACTAGCTTTGAAATGTATAAGGTCTACCAGAAAGTTCTGTCCGTTTTTATCACAAGTTTCGACACGTAAGCATATGTTTATTTGGCGCATGTGTGCCTCTCTATTTTTATCACTTAATGTATACATACTGTTAAGCCAAATTCGGAGGGACCCGAAACATGAAACACAGGAACAAGGTCGTTTACACATCAAAGCTTTATGGTCTAGCTTGACCAAGCAGCGGGAACTCCGACAGAAATCTGCCGGAGAGCGCGCCGGCCCTTTGTTCTACTTAGTTTTTATAGTTTTGTAAGTGGGAAGTACAGAAGCAAAAATTGCAATTAGGAGCCCCTTACCACTATTGGTTATAGTCATATGTCCTTTAACATGATATGACCACGTTCAATTTGCAAGCCATACATCATTTTGGAGAAAACAAAATTTACAAGTCAACACAATGGTAGAAAGATGTCTCTTTACATATTAAAGGCATTCCTATATTATCTAGTGTTTATCTACCATCTCTCTGTCCAGAGTCACACCTGCATTTACATAGGAGAGGTAGTTTCGGTGGGGACAAATGCCCGTGAATGGCTCATTGCTATAAGAAAAGGTTTATTTTGGCTTTTCTCTCCCTGTACCTGGCTAGCCATTCACCCTTTTCCCCACAGGCATGGTGGAATTTCTGGGAATCCATGTTTTCCTCCCCTTTGCATTTACAATACAATGCCAAGGGCCATCCTGACTATGCCAATCACACAGTACAGAGACTGTTCTCACAATTTCTCTGCACACCTTAACCCAAATTGATAAAATGTTCTCCAAGCCTCTTATAATATTAATATTAATTCTGTAGCCTTTGGTACTTTACAACACCTGCGGGTGAAATGGCTCAGTGGCTCCTCAATACTCATGTCGCAAATTAACTAAAACCAAGTTGATTCACGTTAGTCTTATGTGTGAAGCGATAGTGTACCCATGGCTACTGATAAAGTTCATTTATGCCACTGTATTTTTACGAATTTCAACAAGGAAAAAATGCTACAGAAGCATGTAGAAATTTATTGAAAGTGTTTGGTGAAGGTACAGTTTCCGATAGGACATGCAGAAGATGGTTCGAAAAATTCGAAACAGGTGATTTAGACCTTTCTGATAAGCCACGTTCTGGGCGACCATCTTTGATCGATGACGATGTTGGTAAGACCATGTTGGAGCAAGATCCTTTTCTGACAACATTGAAGATTGCAGAAAGGCTTAATTCAGCTCAGCAAACCATTTCAGACCATATTCGGAAGATAAGATTGGTGTGGAAATATTCAAGATGGGTGCCACATGAATTAAATCAGAAGAATTTGTATTTTGTTTTATTCCAAAAACAAATAGAACTTTCCAGTAGACCTTTTATATGAAGTACTAGGATATAAAGGACAATAGGCTGGTACCAGAATGATAAACAAATATAATATGTGTGCTTTTGTAGCTCCCTCCATACCTAACAGATTATATATAGTTGTCTGCCCATGTCATGCTGTTTTTTGCTTCCACATCTCTGCTCAAGCTGTTGTGTCCTTGGACCTGAAATGGTCCCCTCCAGTTCTGGTTCTGTCCCTCCATACTTATCTTCATTGGCCACTTCTTCTCTGAAGCCTTCCCTGGATACACTTTCCCTTTTGCTTTCTGTATGTGTCATTATCTTTCTGCTCTTCCATAGTCCTCTCTAAATGGTCAATGTCTTTGTTGGAATCCATGGGAGTCCGAAAGACCAGAGTAACAGGCTTTATTGAAAGGAAGAAAGGAACCCTGCCGGGCACTTCTCCAGAGAGAAGAGCACCGGTTACAGACTAGGGACAAATTATATAGTGTTTGGGAGAGCCTGAGGGGATACTGAGGCAAAAGTCCAGGTATGTTTCCTTTTACAATTTGAGGATTTCAGCTTTCTGGAATGCTCCTTCTTGGGGCAGGTTTACCAGCTTCTTGGAACTCCTCTGTCTCAAGGGCGATAGTCCAGTAAGGATGAGGTCTGACAGATAAGCGGAACATCAAAAGGGCAGTTTGGAATTCACATATCTATCAGTCTTAAGACAGGGCCTACATTTTATTCATCTTTGTACCGGGACATTCATGTGCGGTAATACATGTGCTGATAAATGTGTGTGGAATAAACGAGTTTAAAAATTCTTGAGAGGAAAGCAATTGACAGCTAATAATTTCTTGGAGTCAAAGGAAGAAACATGGAAGCAAGCATTTTATATATTTGCGTGTATGTATTAGAGAGGGGGAGAGAAAGAGAGAGAGAGAGAGAAGGAGAGAGAGAGAGAGAGAGAGAGAGAGAACTTCCTATATGTGCCCTGACCTGGGATTGAACCAGCAACCTCTGCACTTTGGGATGATGCTCTACCAGTTGAGCTATCTGGCCAGGGTACAAGCATGATATTTTAGTAAAAACACAGAGACCAGAGAGAGTGCAAAGTTTTGTCAATGATGTAATTATACAGACATAATGGGCTATCAAAGACGGAACCTGCTCCTGTCATCCTGAAATGTGAGTGCCAGATATGCACTTGTACTTTTTCTTTGATCTTGTCACTCACTGTGATTTTGAAATGAATGGATGAATCAACCAGTGAATGCACTCGGAGCAGTGAGCTCCTCCTGGCCTGTTTAGCATTTCTAACATCTAGCATTAAGCTATGATATTATTATTTTAAAGCAGGGTTTGGCAAATATTTTCTGTAAAAGGCCAGATAACAAGTATTTTCATCTTAGTGGGCCATATGTTGCAAATATTCAACTCTGCTGTGGTAGTGTGAAGGAAACCATAGAAAATATGTAAATAAGTGAGTATGGCTGTTTTCTAATAAAATTTTATTTATGGTCATTGAAATTTGAATTTTATATAATTTTTATGTGTCACAAAAGACATTTCTTTTGATTTTGCCCCCTGACAACCATTAAAGAAGATACAAATGATATTTAGTTCACAGGTTGAAGGAAACTTGTTGACCGCTGGCCTGAATGAAGATTAGCTCCTGGTATGGTACAAAGGAGGTCACAACCAGTGAGTGATAAAGGGCTGCTCTTTTACTAAATCAAGCCTTAGAAGAGATTTAAAATCTTGCAGCTCCTTTGATTTGTCACTAGATGGCAGTCCCTGAAGGTATAGGGATCAGCTAGTAGGTCTTAAAATAGAGGGAACGATTGTGGTTTTTTCCAGGGTATGATAGATTAGCGGCCACAGTATGAATATAGGCACACAAATGGTTCCAGCGATTCAAGACTTATCACAAACCATCACTCTGGGTTTCATTTACATCTCTACCTTCACACTTATTTGTATATATTCTCTGAATTGCATCATGTCCAACTGAAGGGAACGCAATCATTCTCTCAAGGCCTCTGAGAGTGTTTGCTCCGAAGGCTCAAGACTCTAATATAAATACAAGGTTATGGTTCAACTTGGGAGCTTATTGTTGAAAGGATAACTTAAAGCCCATGTCTAAGCTTGTAATAATTCTCTCCAAAACAGCTCCATTTCTTGGCCTCTTCATGTTACCTGCTTCTACCCTTGGGGTGAATGACTGGGGACTTGGCATTACCCTTGAATATCCTTCAACAGTTACCTCACACCTTTAGGGTCTGGGAATATTCAGTAGCCATAGTAGTGTTCTTGACATGTGTGTATGAGCTGAGGTGGGAAGGAAATTCAGCTGAAATAGAGGTAGTTAGAACTATAGTGGTCGTTATTGGTCATCCTCTTGTCTGGAATCACTCAGGTCAGCCCTCTTTCTTGGACCATGGATCCACTGGCTTGAGTTGTCTCAGTTTCTCCCTTTCTTACCACCCTTCTTTATCCAGACACACAGAAGAAAGGTGATTGGATGGCTATTAAAATCATTAGCAATAGAATAAGTTTCCATCTTCCTGGAGAGGAAAAGGGCTCAACAGAAATATGATTGTGAAGGTGTGTGAAACTCAAGTTTATAATCCTTTTTTTTTTTTTTAGTTTTAGATTTTATTTATTTATTTTAGAGAGAGGAGAGAGAGAGAGAGAGAGAGAGAGAGAGAGAGAGAGAGAGGAGGGAGGGAGGAGCAGAAAGCATCAACTCCCATATGTGCCTTGACCAAGAAAGCTCGGGGTTTTGAACCGGCAACCTTAGTGTTCCAGGTCGAATCTTTTACCCACTACGCCACCGCAGGTCAGGCTCAAGTTTATAATCTTAATCACTACACTACATTGTCACATGGTTATGTTTACTCTGGCAACCCAGTTTAATCTCTCAGGAAACGCAAAATGAATCTACTCTTTCTATAGTTCAATGTAAGACAATGAAGAAAGCTCTCATGTCCTTCCTTGCATCTTTTATTCTCTGGCTAGACACCTTCAGGAGGGTAATAAGAAATCCTTTCAAAACTCTGGATATGCTTTGTCTGATGATTAAGACCAGCAATTCTCAATGGAGACCATTTTCACCACTTAGGGGCATCTTAGAAATGTGAGGGAAACGTTTGGTTGTCACAATCATTGTGAGGTATGATTGGCATATCATGGAGAGGGGCCAGGGCCACTAAGAAAGGTCTGGATTCCAGTGGGGGGAAAACTGGAAGGATGTGGGGGACAATGAGAACATATGAGCAAAAAACTTACATAGGATTTGTGTCGATATGCAACGTAGCAGTGTCCTGTGTCCCTTTCCTTCCCCATTACCAGCCAACAGCCTCATAACTAGTGCCAACACCCTTTGTCCCATTGATCTTGGAAAAGATGATAGATGTCTTGGGAAGCAAGGGACACTTCGATACAGTGAAGAATCTTTGCCCATCCTGCACAACCTTAGAGGTCCAGGTGCTCAGTTCAGGTAGGTGAAAACACTTTATAACGATCTGAGTCTAAGGTTCTGTTTATATTTAACCATAAAAAAGCTTTTGTAAAGTTTTAAAACACAAAATTTTCTAGGAATTCAACTTCTTATTAAGTGAAGGAAGATTATTCCTGTTTTTACTCAGAACTTGACTGAGTTATTCACCATTTCAGAGAGTCGTATCACACACAACAACACCCTGCTGATATTTCTGTCCCCAAAATCAACCTACATTTTTATTTTTTAAGATTTTATTTACTGACTTCAGAGAGAGGTGAGAGAGAGAGAGAAAGGATGGGGGAGGAGTGGGAAGCAGCAACTCGTAGTAGTTGCTTCTCATATATGCCTTGACCAGGCAAGCCCAGGGTTGCAGACCAGCGACCTCAGCATTCCAGGTCAATGCTTTATTCACTGCACCACCACAGGTCAGGCTCAACTTACATTTTTTTTTTTTTTTTTTTTTTACAGGGACAGAGAGAGAGTCAGATAGAGGGATAGCAGACAGACAGGAACGGAGAGAGATGAGAAGCATCAATCATCAGTTTTTCGTTGCGACACTTTAGTTTTCATTGATTGCTTTCTCATATGTGCCTCGACTGTGGGCCTTCAGCAGACTGAGTAACTCCTTGCTCAAGTCAGTGACCTTGGGTCCATGCTAGTGAGCTTTTTGCTCAAGCCAGATGAGCCCGCGCTCAAGCTGGCAAGCTTGGGGTCTTGAATCTGGGTCCTTCCGCATCCCAGTCCGACGCTCTATCCACTGCGCCACCGCCTGGTCAGGCTCAACTTATTGATACATTTTTAACTCTCAACTATCACAGGAATTCTATTTAGTAGTAGCAAACTCTGACTTTATCATGTTTCCTAGTGTAGTTGTACCCAAGCATAATGAGTGCATTGATATATTTACTTTACAATGAATATATATATATATTTTAAAGATTTTATTAATTGATTTTAGAGAGAGGATACAGAGAAAAAAAAGGGGGAGAGGAGCAGGAAGCATCAATTTATGGTAGTTGCTTCTCATATGTGCCTTGACCAGGCAAGCCCAGGCCAAGTGATCAGTGACCCCAGCATTGGACTGGATCTTTTTCAGGGATACAGTGTCTAGAGAACAACCTGACCTTGCCAGGCTGAGGGAAAGCTCTGGTTGTTGCAAGACCCTGTGTTGCCAGGTAATGTGGGTACAGGCGTTCATTTGAAGCTGACCTGGATTGAAGAACTCTTTAACTTTATTTTCCTTAGAAGCATTTGTTGTTTATTTTGGTGGGCACCCAACTTTATTTATTTTTTATTTTATTTTATTTTCTGAAGCTGGAAACAGGGAGAAACAGTCAGACAGACTCCCGCATGCGCCCGACTGGGATCCACCCGGCATGCCCACCAGGGGCGACGCTCTGCCCACCAGGGGGCGATGCTCTGCCCATCCTGGGTGTTGCCATGTTGCGACCAGAGCCACTCTAGTGCCTGAGGCAGAGGCCACAGAGCCATCCCCAGCGCCCGGGCCATCTTTGCTCCAATGGAGCCTTGGCTGCGGGAGGGGAAGAGAGAGACAGAGAGGAAAGCGCGGCGGAGGGGTGGAGAAGCAAATGGGCGCTTCTCCTGTGTGCCCTGGCCGGGAATCGAACCCGGGTCCTCCGCACGCTAGGCCGATGCTCTACCGCTGAGCCAACCGGCCAGGGCCCCAACTTTAAATGTCTTAAATTGTTTGCTCTTCTGGATACATCAGAAGTCACTGAGATATTTTCTGGCGCCAGGAGCTCCGGGTTCTGACCTATAAATCGGGATATACGGTCTGTCAAAGGACTTTTGATCTGCTTCCAAGAGTCAAAGAAATTTCAGGAGATGCAATTTGGTTGAAGACACATTAGACTTTTTAGCACATCTTGATAGTTTTGGTAAGATAATGTGACAGAAAAAAAAAATAAAATAGCTATCATTTAATGAGTTCTTTATTTAAAGGACCAAGCTCACAATGCAGAGAGGTAGAATTATCTCCTTGTGTTACAGGTTCTGTTTCAAAGTCATAGAGGTAAACTCAGACTTCAAACGTAGATCTGACTCAGAAGCTAAGTGCTTGAGAATTACCACATTCACAGAGATCCAGAGCACAGGGTTCCCAGAAATAGATGCATCCCAGAAACTAAAAATATGACTTGCAAGATAAGCCATAGCCCTAGATCTACTCTTTCTTTTCCACCTGAGTTAAAGTTGGTATTTAGTTCACTGGAGATTTTAAAACTGTCTCGCCAGTGTCTTTATTCATAGGTAAGAAGCACAGAGTACATTGGTATTTTTCTGGCAGTAAACACATGTTAAAGGGAGATTTGATAGTAAGATAGAAATATGGGCTTTTATTTTCAAGGTCTGCCTCCTCTCATACAGCCTGCACCCAGCACACATGCATGATCAGGGCATTCCCAGACCTCTCTGCCCTGGTCGGGGTGCTGTGGGAAGAGGGATTCCCCTTGGAACCTAAATAGTACATTATGTGCATGCCAGAGGGGCTGTTCGGTGTCTGCCATCCACTCTTAGCTTTCTGAAAACAGTCCACTGTGAAGGTGGGAACAGCAGGACAAGGGGCCTCCTGGGAGAAGGTGTAAGCCTGACTGATGAAGGGTCCCAGAGCAGCAGGCGTCACCTCTTCTCTTGGACTATTTCAGCTGTCTACTTTGGATTGACAGAGGCATCTGGATGCTAAAAATACTTTACTGAACAAGTGCTTTCTATTTCAACTAAAGCTGAACAAGACTGCTATCCAAGACTGAGCTTCTAGCAAAAGAACTTTTCAAGTTTCAGATCCAATCCCAGAACCACACCAACTCATAGACATTTTCTCCTTTGTCAGCTTTGCTGGGTGATGAATGAGACGCTTCCCACATTATTGCCCTCTTTTCTGCCCCATCCCTGCCTTTAGGAAAAGTGGCAGAAGGAGAGGTGAGGGCCCAGTGACCAGAGGGGGTGGGGAAAGGGAGGTGGCCTATCCATTTATAGGCTTGTTCTTTGGGACGCTGAGGGTGCTAAAATAGCAACAACGACCGGAGACTTGGCTCAGTGTTAAGTATCTACGGTGCTGCCTGTGAGATGACAATAGGAAAAATGGAGAACGTGGAGGTCTTCACTTCTGAAGGCAAAGGCAGGGGTTTGAAGGCCACGAAGGAGTTCTGGGCTGCGGACATCATCTTTGCCGAGCGAGCTTATTCTGCAGTGGTTTTTGACAGGTATGAAATGTAAGGAGTTGCCTTCTTTTCTCCTGTTGGTTTGGCTGGTGCCAAACTCTAAAATACTTGGCTCTCAAAATCATCAGGAAAAGGATAAAATCCATGAGATCATTTTGAACAAAATGGCATTTCCGCCAGCAGTTTTCTGACATAACATTTTCTGCAAAGACTCATTGCCAATGTGATTTGCTTTGGTCCCTAGAAGGGTTGTAAAATTGAGCAATGGCTTTGGGGCAGTTTCCCTCAACACCAGTGAAAGTGGCTGAGTGGGTGTGCTGGGTGTGGTGAGGGTAGAGGAAAAGAAGTGGAAAAATGGGTGTGGTGCTATAGGAAACACTTTCTAACGGAAGGCTCCTAATTGATGAAACTTCAAAAAAGGAATTGTAAATACACAAGTTAGCTGGAATGCATTTACCTTTGAAAAATTAGAATAACACTAACAAGCTGAAATCTCTTTTTACATTTCCCCCCTAAACCCAGGCCCTTTTATCTTTTCCCAGAGGAAACCCCTGTTATGATTTCAATGTGTTTTCTTCTAGAATGTTCTTGTACTATTACATACATATAATTGCTTTTATCAAAATATACAGCTGTAGTTTGTCTTTTTTTTTTTTACAGAATTGTTTTAGAACTTGCTCTTTTCACTAAACATCTTTTTGATATTTGTTATTATGGGAACTATAAATCTATAGATACTTCTTTTAAATCTTCAAATATCTACTTCTTTTACCCACATGTGGATATATCCATGTTGGTTCATATGCCATCTGGATCACCAATTTAAACTGCTATAAATATTTCACCCTATAAATATGTGAATCTTCATCCATTCCCATATTGAAAGACATTTGTAGTTTCCAACATTTTATAAAAACTAACTATTTTTGTGTGTGGTAGAGACAGAGAGAGTCAGAGAGAGGGACAGATGGGGACAGACAGACAGAAAGGGAGAGAGATGAGAAACATCAATTCTTCATTGCAGCTCCTTAGTTGTTCATTGATTGATTTCTCATATGTGCCTTGATGAGGGGGTGGGGGAGCTATAGCAGACCGAGTGAGCCCTTGCTTGAGCCAGCGACCTTGGGCTCAAGCTGGTGAGCTTTGCTCAAACCAGATGAGCCCGCGCTCAAGCTGGTGACCTCGGGGTCTCGAACTTGGATCCTCCACATCCCAGTCCGATGCTCAACCCACTGCGCCACGGCTTGGTCAGGCAAAAACGAACATTTCTATAATTAAAATTTTTGACTGTGTCTTCTACTTGTATACACGTGTGATGATTTTCTAGGCTATGTGGCTAGCAGAGGAATTGCTGTGCCTTTGGGTGTGCTGCTTTCAGTGTTCATAGGATTGCTAACATGGCTCTATTAAATTTACATCCCTATTTCCCCACAACCTTGGCCACACTTGCCTACCACACTTTTAAGAGTCTCTTTCTCTGCTTGACCAGCAGTGACACAGTGGACAGAGCTTTGGACTGGAATGCAGAGCACCCTGGTTCGAGACCCTGAGGTTGCCAGCTTGAGCGCAGGTTCATCTGGTTTGAGCAAAGCTCACCAGCTTGGACCCAAGGTCGCTGGCTTGAGCAAGGGTTTACTTGATCTGCTGTAACCCCATAGTCAAGGCACATATGAAAAAGCAATCAATGAACAACTAAGGTGTCACAATGAAAACGTAATGATTGATGCTTCTCATCTCTCTCTGTTCCTGTCTATCTGTCCCTCTCTCTGACTCTCTGTCTCTGTAAAAAAAAGAAGAGTCTCTTTCTCTACTGACTAAACTAGCAGGGTGACACTTTACACTTTTAAAGTTGTACTAAATTTATATATATATATTTAAAACCTACACTGTGATTAAATGTGACAAAATTTTCTGAGCCCAAAGTTGGGTGACCTGCTTGACTTTTATGTGGTCTGAATCATGATGGCCTCTGATAATCCAGGCTTTGTGGTTGGCTCACTGTACTGAGCATCCTGAGAATGGACCTTGCTGTTCTGAGATTATTTCATTATTATTATTATTATTATTATTATTTTACTATTTAGTGAGAAGCAGAGACAGACTCCCGCATGCGCCCTGACTGGGATCAACCCTGCAAGCCCCTACCAGGCGATGCTCTGCCTGGCTGGGCCATAGCTCTGTTGCTTGACAACTTAGCTGTTTTAGTGCCTGAGGCCGAGGCCATGGAACCATTGTCTGTGTCTGGGGTCATGGCTGTGGGAAGGGAAGAGAAAGAGAAATAGATGGGGTGGAGGGAGAAGCAGATGGTCGTTTCTCCTGTGTGCCCAAACAAGGAGTTAAACCCAGGACATCCACACACCAGGCCAATGCTCTACCACTGAGTCAACTGGCTAGGTCTGATTATATTTGATTATGAAAAAAATTCTTCTTTCTTCCTGCCTACTAAGACCTTCTGGGTAAAGGCAGTGAATAGGGCACATGGCTGAATACCATTTGAAGAATAGAAGGAGGTTTAGGTGACAGGAATAGCTTTTTAGAGGGAGCTTGTCCTACTTCATTAATTTAGGTGTGTGTAGCTGTTGGGCAAATAAGTTTGTAAAATTTGTATTTTTTGAGTTTGCTCACTTTTAGTGTTAAAAAATGGCTCCAGGCAGCAACAGGTATGTGATCTGTGAAACTGACAATTAACTTCCTGTTTGGGAAGGGTCATTGTCTTGCTAATGTTTACTGGAAGAGAGGTTTCACGCCAGAAAGTTTTGAAAAGAGGGAAGGAAGGAGAGGAAGGAGAAGGAAGCAGTGTTGGCAGAGTGAGGACAGAGGGAATGAAGGTGTGCAGATGGGAACCCGAGGTGAGGGGCTTTTGCGAGCTCTGCTGAGACTGGTGGGGCCTTTGATTCTAGGAGGAACCAGAGAAGATTCTCCTGGTTGTGGAACCAGATAATGTGTCAGAGGCTTTGGGAGCCCTGAGTGAAAAGGAAATGTTTTCCCTGTTTGTGTTTCATCGTTGGCCGGTGCGAGACTTTAATAAAAGAATGGCCCACTATTTTTTTTGGCTCTGTTGTTTCTTTACCTTCTGTCCGAATCTAATGGGAACCTGCATGTGAATGGTCACGACAACCGCGACTACTGGCCATACAGTGGCTGTGTGTCTGTGTCTATTAGGGGTGGAGGTGAGGGCAGCTGGATTCAGAATTAAGATAAAAATCTAGAAACACAAAAAATCTGAATAGTCATCTTGGTGCTGCCATTTGCCTTGTTAGAACACCTACATTGGTGCCTCCAATTCCCCAAAGGAAATACTGTTAGCCAATCAATTTCCCTTTCAGAATTTTTGGAGTTGAGTGAGTTTTCCTTCCAGTATAAAAGTAAGAAAAAAAAATCTTCACACAAGGATAACCACTCTTAACATGGATGTCTATTTCCTTCCAGCTTGTTTTACAACAGAGGTTTCATTTGTTTGTACTACACAACTGGAATCTTTACCAAATACTATGGTGTTTTTACTTAATAGTTTAATTATCTTCTGTATTACCATAGACTCTTCAAAACATAGTATTTAATGGCTGCATGCTATCTTACCATTCTTTTATGACTGGACATTTAGGTTGTTTACATGGTTTTGTTACTATAAATAACTTTTCATTCATTTGAAGTAATTACTATAAAACAACCTTAATGTACATTACAGATAAACTGCTACATAAAATGCTGTTATTATAATAGTAATAAAAATTAGAATAATTGGGGTAAATGATCTTTAAAATAATTTTTAAAAATCTAAAAATAATACTTTTAAAAGATGATTTACCCAAACTCATCACTGAAAAACAAGGGTATACTCTTTCTTTGGGTAGACCTGACACAGCCTAAAAAGGTGGCCAAGGATAATTTTGTCCATCCTGTCCTCCCTCTCATTTTAGGCTCCTGATGAGACTCTGCCACTATAGTTGAGAAAATTGAGGAGGTAAGACTGAGTCACCACAAAAGTCATTCTATAAAAGTGGCATAGTCTAACCCATGTGTTAACCTAAATATAAAAGGCCAATCTTAAAGGCAATAAGTATTTATTTGAGACAAAAAAAAAAAAGCTACTCGGGGCACTGATTCAAGCAGAAACCTAAATAATGTTCCAATTAACAGAATAAATCATTGCGTATTTATGAGAAAGGGAAGAGGAACAGTTACACCAATAACAGGATGGCATTTCTATTGGCGCAGATGAGCTTTCACAGTGATGCTAATTCTAAAGAATGTTTTTAATTTTCAACCCAGTAGTCATAATATCTACTTTCTTGTTATCTTTGCAAACAGTTCTTTGGGATAATATGTTGCTAAAGTCCCAGTCTAAAGATATTTCACCATTTCTAAAGAGTTGAGGCATAAAAAAATGCAAGGTAGTTCTTCTGAGATGGTAGCTCTGACTCCATTTTAGAGTTGCTTTGTTTATATTGTTTTTTTACACATGTTATTACAAGCCAGGCTTATTTAGTTCATTTTATGTCAAACGGAATGAGAAGATAAATGGTTTTAGTTTTAAGAGTGCAAGGACTTCAGCATGGAGATTAGATCTTTATTTTTACCCTGCTCGGGCTTAGAAGGACTTTTCTAGCCTTCTGAAATAGAACCTCCATCTTTTCCAGACTATAAAATCAATTAGTTGATTAACCCACTTGACCCACAGGGTAAGATCCAGGGGGCACAATTTCTCACAAATGAATAAAATTGCATCATCACTGTCCCCAAATTAAGTAGACCTGGCTCCAGATGGGTATCTCAATGGATAACGCACTGCCCTCTGCCCGCCCTCCCTGCACACACCTAGGTCTGGGATTCAATCCCCAGTCAGGGCACTTAAAAGAAGCAATCAATGAGTGCGCAATTAAGTGGAACAACAAGTCAATGCTTCTCTCTCTGTTTCTCTTTCTTCCCACACCTTACTCTCTCTCTCTCTCTCTCTCTCAAATCAATGTAAAAATAATTAAAAAAAATAATTAAGTAGACCTTGGACAACCTTACCTTTAGAGGAACCACCTCACAATATGTCAAAATGTAGCATTTTTTTGTTTTGTTTTGAGAGAGGCAGGGAAAGAGAGATACAGGAATATCAAGCTGCTCCTGTATGTGCCGTGACCGGGGAATTGAACTGGCAACCTCCATGCTCCAGGAGGGTGTGCCAAGCAACTGAGCTATTTGGCCAGGGTTTGATTTTTCTTGATTTTTAGAGAGACAGTGAGAGGAAGAGAGAGGGGTGAGGAGGGGGAAGAGAAGTATTTGTTGTTCCACTCAGTTGTGCATTTTTTGGTTGCTTCTTGTGTGTGCCCTGACTGGGGATCGAACCCACAATTTTGTCATTTTAGGATGATGCTCTTAACCAACTGAGCTAACTGGCCAGGGCCTCAAAATGTAGTTTTTGCTTATCACTTTTTTTTTTTTACAGAGACAGAGAGAGTGTCAGAGAGAGGGATACATAGGGACAGACAGACAGGAATGGAGAGAGATGAGAAGCATCAATCATCAGTTTTTCGTTGTGACACCTTAGTTGTTCATTGATTGCTTCCTCATATGTGCCTTGACCGTGGGGCTTCAGCAGACCAAGTAACCCCTTGCTCGGGCCAGTGGCCTTGGGTCCAAGCTGGTGAACTTTGCTCAAACCAGATGAGCCTGCACTCAAACTGGAGACGTTAGGATCTTGAACCTGGGTCCTCCGCATCCTAGTCCGATGCTCTATCTACTGTGCCACCGCCTGGTCAGGCTGCTTATCACTTCTGAGTGGATTTTTATAACTTTGTTTTTAAAATTGTTAATAATTTCCTTTTTGCATTTTTTTCTGCCATAAAAACTTTTTAGAACCATTAAAAAGTATCAGTCTTAAACCTTTTCCTGGGTTATTACAAGCTTTTAGCACCTTGACACTGAGACTCTTTTGCCTAATGAGTAGAATGAGCCAAGCTGTCAGTGCTTTCTGGAGATGGAAAGGGCTATTTGCAAAGCAGTGCATTTCCTGGTGACAACTGGCAAAGATCATGTATGCAGAGAGTTGGACAATAGAAGGTAATTGGACCATATGACTTTTGAGATTTCTTCCAGCCTGAGATTCTGTAGGTTGCATGATAGTCTATGTGCAAAGGATTCCAGTGCAGCAAGAGAGAAGTGCTAAGCTAAAATGGAAATAAAGCTAGTTTTGATCATTTATTTTAGCATTAAATACAAGAAATGGTACCAGAATGGTGCTTGTGAGCCGTTCTAAGAGCCAAAAATACCATTTGATTATTCTCTTTAAAAGTCTCAATTTAAAGGGTTTCTAATCTATAGGTTCCTAACCTGGGTCCATGGATCCTTAACTAGGGAAACACCTGTAATGGCAAGATCAAAGTTTTATGTGGATATGCATGCATGTTTTTTATTTTTGTGGATAAAGTCTATAGCTTTCATCACTTTTGAAATTACTTTCAACCCAGAAGAAGGTTGAGACCCATTGAATTTATTCAATCCTTTCTTTCATATGGGGAAACTGAGGCGTAGTGAGGTGAAAGACCGGAGTAAGTCATAAGACAGGACTGAGTCTTCTGAGATCTCGTCCAGGCATCATCTCTCACTATTCATCTGCCACAAATGGGTCCAGGATTGCCTACTTAATTTTTTTTTGTTCTTGTCAGTCCAATTAACAATATTTAACGTTAATAAAAGCGAAGGTACCCATCATTAATTTCAGAAAAATCAAAATCTGGTTCTGAGACCTGAGAATGGTTAGATCCAAAAACTCAGAGGTGGAAAATAGGAATATATACGTGATTACATAGCAAAAACTGTGCTGATGTATTAGTTTCTTGCTGTTGCTTTACCAAATTACTACAAATTTTAGCAGCTTAAACAGTAAATTTTATCATCTTAGACTTTTGGAGGTCAGAGAACTAGAATGGGTCCACAAGGCTAAGTTTCCTTGACTTTTCTAGCTTCTACAGGTTGTCTTTTATGATATTGTGATTTATATAAAAGCATATATGCATAATCATGTGTCGCATGAAGTTGAAGGGATAGACCTGTGGGACTGAGACCTTAACCCGTGGGATCTGATATTATCTCCAGGTAGATAGTGTAAGAACTGAGTTGGATTGTAAGATGTCCAGCTGGTGTCAGAGAATTGACTGGATAATGTAAGAAACCACTACCACACACACATCATAATTGGGTGCAGAATTGAACCTTCATTCCTGGGCTCCATCTTCAAAGCAAACTGGCTTCTCCCCCTCTGACTTCCTACCTCCTTATAAGGACTCTTGTGATTATATCAGGTCCATCCCAATGATTCAAGATTATTTCCCGGTCTCAAGGACCTTAATCTTTAAAAAAAATTTTTAAATTAATTTTAATGGGGTAACATCAATAAATCAGGGTACATATGTTCAAAGAAAACATGTCCAGGTTATCTTGTCATTCAATTATGTTGCATACCCATCACCCAAAGTCAGATTGTCCTCCGTCACCTTCTATCTAGTTTTCTTTGTGCTCCTCCCCCTCCCCCTTCCCCTCTCCCTCCCTCTCCCCCCCTCAACCACCACACTCTTGTCCATGTCTCTTAGTCTCGTTTTTATGTCCCACCTATATATGGAATCATGCAGTTCTTGTTTTTTTCTGATTTACTTATTTCACTCCATATAATGTTATCAAGATCCAATTATTTTGTTGTAAATGATCCGATGTCATCATTTCTTATGGCTGAGTAGTATTCCATAGTGTATATGTGCCACATCTTCTTTATTCAGTCATCTATTGATGGGCTTTTTGGTTGTTTCCATGTCTTGGCCACTGTGAACAATGTTGCAATGAACATGGGGCTGCATGTGTCTTTACATATCAATGTTTCTGAGTTGTGGGGGTATATACCCAGTAGAGGGATTGCTGGGTCATAAGGTAGTTCTATTTTCAGTTTTTTGAGGAACCACCATACTTTCTTCCATAATGGTTGTACTACTTTACATTCCCACCAACAGTGAATGAGGGTTCCTTTTTCTCCACAGCCTCTCCAACATTTGCTATTACCTGTCTGGGTTGATAATAGCTAATCTAACAGATGTGAGGTGGTATCACATTGTAGTTTTGATTTGCATTTCTCTAATAACTAAAGAAGACGAGCATCTTTTCATATATCTGTTGGCCATTTGTATTTCTTCCTTGGAGAAGTGTCTGTTCATGAAGGACCTTAATCTTACTCACATCTTCAAAGTCCCTTTTGCCATAAAAGATAACATATTTGCAGTTTCCAGGGATTAGGACACTGACATTTTTGGAAGTGAAAGTGCTATTCAGCCTATCACAACCAATAATATTAACTTCCTGTTAATCTAATTTATCACAAAAGATGTTAAGAAAAAAAAAATACAGAAGGAGTGAGGAAGGACAGTGATTTTTTTCTTAAGTTCCTTAGGAAAAAATTAAACCAGCTACCGAATGATTCTGTTTAAGGAGTTGAAGGTGCCCAGGAGATTATAGAAATGTGTATATGTGTAGAGAAAAACAAAGATGAGAACATGAAAAAAAGTAGTTTAAAAGAAAATACTGTCAGCAGGCCTTTTTGGAAAATCAAACCAGTTATGAGCTTCTTCAGGACCAGTGAAAACAGATGGGCTTTTAGCCAGAGTAACTAACTCTTTGTGGGCCTGTGGGAACACCAGGATTAGCCGTGGCATATGCACAAACACTCATGTGGCCTTTAATCTGGTTGCAGCTGGTGGATGGCTGGTAGAAGACAAATGATACTATAAATGGAAATAATTTAATAAAAGGATTGGAGATATTCCTGTACAGTTAGTTCAGAAAATGAATGAATAACTGTTAAAGTATTCAGGTTATAACATTAAATGTTTGTACTTTATGAGGATAACCATAGTAGATTTAGAACTATGCCCTTAATTTGGCACTTGTAGCTGTGAAGGTAAGACATATTGACATGTCACATGACCTGTTATAAGCTGTATTGCTGAATTTTTAAAATAATCCTTAAATGCCGAAGTTTGAGAATAATTTTCTTTTAAGCATAGATTAGATCAAATATCAACATGGCCACATAACATTGTTATCTTCACTCAGTTGCATCTGAAGATGTGTTCTGAGCATGAGAAGTGGGGTCTGGTTGCAGTGAAAGTGTGAGAAATGAATCACAGGTTTGAGTGTGTTGTATGAACCTTGGCATGTGAGCTGTGGCAGAGAAAATCTTATGAATTGATATTTTGATAAAACAGATTTTAAAAATAAATAAGCAGCTTCTCAGAACTAGAACAAATAACCCTAAATTTATATAGAATCATAAAAGAACCTGAACAATCAAAACAATCTTGAGAAAAAAAACAAAATTGGAAATATCACGCTCCCTGATTTCAAATTATACTACAAAGCTATAATGATCAAAACAGTATAGTACCAGGATAAAACTAGACACATAGGTGAGGAAACATAAAAGAGAATTTAACCCCTACTTTTATGGTCAATTAATCTACATAAAAGGAGCCAAGAATATACAATGGAGAAGTTATAGTGTCTTCAATAAGTAGGAAAAACTGGTCAGTCTTAAAAATAAATAATTAAAGGGGGAAAAAAGAAGCAAAAGCCTGATCAGTGGTGGCTCAGTGAATAGAGCATAGACCTGGGATGCTGAGGCTCCAGGTTCAAAACTTCGAGGTTGCCATCTTGAATGCAGGATCATTTGGCTTGAGCACAGGTTCGCCAACTTTAGCACTGGGTCGCTGGCTTGAGTGGGATCATCAATGTGATCCTATGGTCACTGGCTTGATGAGCCCAAGGTTGTTGGCTGAGTAAGGGGTCCCTGGCTCAGCTTGCGCCCCCAGGTCAAGGCATGTATGAGAAGCAATCAATAACCAACTAAAGTGCCACACTTACGAGTTTATGTTTCTCACCTCTCTCCCTTTCTGTCTCTCTCTCACTAAAAAAATATAAAATAACCCCCGAAACTAGACCACTTCCTTATATCATATACAAGAATAAACTCAAAACTGATTAAAGAATAACTAAGAATTTATTAAAGACCCCAAATCATAAAACTCCTAGAAAAAACATAGGCAGTAAATTTTTGACATTGCTGTTAATAATTTTTTTTTGCTATTTCTCTATCCATTTTTTTTCCTTGCAAGGAAAACAAAAGCAAAAAATGAACAAATGAACATACATCAGACTAAAAACTTCTGGACAGCAAAGGTAACAATCAACAAAACAAAAAGGACAGTCTACTGAGTGGAACAAGATATTCACTAATGATACATACGATAAGGAGTTAATATTCAAGATATAGAAAGAATTCATACAACTTAACACCAAAAACTCCCAAACAATTGAATTAAAAAATGGGCAAAGGACCTGAATAGACATTTCTCCAAAGAAGACATACAAATAGCCAATAGGCATATGAAAAGATATTCAGCATCGCTAATCATCAGAGAAGTGCAAATTAAAACCACAATGAGATATTTATCTCACACTTCTCAGAATGGGTATTATCAATAAATCAACAAACAACAAGTGCTGGTGAGGATGTGGGAAAAAGAGAACTGTAGTGCACTGTTGGTGGGTTTGTAAATTGGTGCAGGCACCATTAAACACATATTGGGGTTCCTTACAAATTTAAAAATAAAACTATCATATGACCAGCAATCCCACTTTTGGGTATTTACCCAAAGAAATAGAAAACACTAATTGTAAAAAACATATGCACCCCTATGTTTATTGCAGCATTATGTACAATACTGAGATATGGAATCAACCTAAGTGTCCAACAAACAAACTCAGCCCAGCTTCAAAGGATCAGACCGTCCCCCCCGCCCACCTGGGGGACTGCTTTCCCAGATTCCTCAGTGGGAGGCAGGTCTTCCTTGACCCTACAGCAAGTTACCAGTACCCCTGGACAGCATGCTCATCTTGCTTACATGTGTTTATGTCCCGGCCCAGCCTGGGGACTGTTCAAAGGCAAGGTTTGTGTTTTGTTGATCTTTAAGGCTCTCTCTCACCTAGCTAGATGCACAGTACCAAATACATATCATGAAAGGAAGGAAGAGTAGAAGGGACAAGGAAGAAAGCAGAGAAGGAATTTAAAATGTTGTAAGTCCTCTGGGTACTTGAGGGATGGAATGTCTTTAAGACATGACTGTTGAAGGGAGTCCTACCGGCCAACTGAGGGTTTGAAAGCAGCTCAGAAAGCCAGAACTGATGGTCCAGTTCCCTCTGGCCAGAGGGATCTATCAACTTGCAGGCACCTTTTCTTTGGGTTTATCTGTCCAGTAATTGGTTATTTCCATACAAGGAGCTGAGCAGCAGCTGCCCCTCTATTCCTCTTGACTCTGACAGATGACATAATCCAGCATCTACAGAGCAAAGAGTGAGTGGGGACCTGCTGGCTGGGGCAAGTATGCTCAGGGCTGCAAGCAAACCAGGTGGGCTTGGTGGTTCCTTAGCCCTCTGTTCTGGGAGCAGTGTCAGGCCTCAGAGACCCTTGTAAGAATAACATCCCTGTGGGGACTCTAAAGGGTTCTTGCGAAGGTTTAACAAAAGAGAATTGCTAAAAACATCTTTGCAAAATGTTGTGTAAATGGGACTATTGTGGAGACTGGAAAAATGAGACTGAGAGTTGAGCGGCTTGCTGGAGATCAGCCAGCTACACCGTCTGGAGCTATTTTAGGAATTCATGTCCTTTGGATTTTCTCTCTCAGGCGGAAAGAAGGAGATGTATTTCTGTCCGGTAAGTATCCTTTCTCTCTAAAGGGATTCTCCTTTAGCCAGGAGATCTTCCTCTCTGACAGCAGCTTGAGAAGTACTAAATGCTGGAGGAGAGCAGAAGCCCAGTCACCATGTGGCCCAATGTCCATGTGCCAGATGGATGGGCAGACCAGGCTGACATCTTCTAAGCACTCATCCTGTGTCAGGCTCTGAGCTATTTTATTCGTTAGTTCATTTTACCCTCAAAATCACTTCAGGAGTGGTGGGATTTTAGAATTTCTTTGTAATTTTCTTTTTGTTTGAATTTTAAAAATTGTACGTTTCTTTAAAAACTAATAGTCATTAGATTAAGAGATTACTAGATCTAGGCATTGCTAGTCCCATTTTCATGTAAAGAAACCAAGGCTCAGAGAGGTTAGAGTACTTGCTTGAGGTCACACAGCCAGTAGATACCAGAATCAGGAGTTAACCCAGCTCTGGCTGACTCCGGGTCTGACTTTTTTCTTTTTCTGTGACAGAGACAGAGAGGGACAGATAGGGACAGACAGACAGGAAGGGAGAGAGATGAGAAGCATCAATTCTTCATTGCGGCACCTTAGTTGTTCATTGATTGCTTTCTCACATGTACCTTGATGTGTGTGTGGGGCTACAGCAGAGTGAGTGACCCCTTGCTCAAGTCAGCGACCTTGGGCTTCAAGTCAGTGACCTTTGGGCTCAAGCTGGTGAGCTCGCACTCAAGCCAGAGACTTCAAGGTTTGAACCTGGGTCCTCTGCATCCCAGTTAGACACTCTATCCACTGCACCACCGCCTGGTCAGGTAGAACCTGATTTTTTTTTATTATAATTTTATTTTTTTAATGGGGTGACATCAATAAATCAGGATACATATATTCAAAGATAACAACTCCAGGTTATCTTGTTGTTCAATTATGTTGCATACCCATCACCCAAAGTCAGCTTGTCCTCTGTCACCTTCTATCTAGTTTTCTTTGTGCCCCTCCCCCTCCCCCTTTCCCTTTCCCTCTCCCCCCTCCCCCTGTAACCACCACACTCTTATCAATGTCTCTTAGTCTCACTTTTATGTCCCACCTACGTATGGAATAATGCAGTTCCTGGTTTTTTCTGATTTACTTATTTCACTTTGTATAATGTTATCAAGATCCCACCATTTTGCTGTAAATGATCCTATGTCATTATTTCTTATGGCTGAGTAGTATTCCATAGTGTATATGTGCCACATCTTCTTTATCCAGTTATCTATTGACGGGCTTTTTGGTTGTTTCCATGTCCTGGCCACTGTGAACAATGCTGCAATGAACATGGGGCTGCATATGTCCTTGCGTATCAATGTTTCTGAGTTTTTGGGGTATTACCCAGTAGAGGGATTGCTGGGTCATAAGGTAGTTCTATTTTCAGTTTTTTGAGGAGCCACCATACTTTCTTCCATAATGGTTGTACTACTTTACATTCCGACCAACAGTAAATGAGGGTTCCTTTTTCTCCACAGCCTCTCCAACATTTGCTATTACCTGTCTTGTTGATAATAGCTAATCTAACAGATGTGAGGTGGTATCACATTGCAGTTTTGATTTGCATTTCTCCAATAACTAAAGAAGTCGAGCATCTTTTCAATATATCTGTTGGCCATTTGTATTTCTTCCTGGGAGAAGTGTCTGTTCATGTCCTCTTCCCATTTTTTTATTGGATTGTTTGTTTGTTGTTGAGTTTTATGAGTAGAACCTGATTTTTAACAAGATCTCCGGTGATGTGATGCCCACTAAAGTTTGAGAAGCCTTGTTCTGCATTAACCTTTCCTTTTCTGTCTTCTCAGATAAGCCTTAATGAGGTAATGGAGAGAAAGGTCAGCCACATTCTAAGGAAATCTAAATTAGGAGATTATTCACAATGCTTGCGGGTTTCACCAACTTTGAAAACTTGATTCTAGGCCCTAGAAAAATTGTGGAGTGGATTCTAAAACAGGTTCGTGAGCCTGTAGAAAAAGTTTGGTAGTTAACACTATGAGTTCACCATGAGAAAAAGAATCGTTTCAAATTGATAACATTTTCTTTTTCTGAAAAGTTTATTATAGCAAATTGATTGTAAAGATGAGCTAATATGAACTGATGGTTGAATTGATTCAAGACATGATAAGTGGTCATATACATGATTGTAAGGGTCTATTACCCAGTTTGGGATGAAGTTTATACTGCATCACTTCAGGACTGTGTTTCCAGCTTTCTCATGGTCAAAGTGGTCATTTAACAACTTTGAGAACATGAGGGACAATTCCACTGGAATTTCTTATAGACATAACTGTAGTTCATGGCAGATAGATTGTTCTAATCAAGCCCTGGGTGCACTTAGAAGTGTTTTAAGTCAGTTCATGGGCTCCTGGAGGCAAGTGCCTGGGTGCATATATTCTCTCCTTTGTGCCAGGCTAAGAAATTGCCCTGAGGAGACTCACAGGCAGTGCCAACCAAAGAGAAGGCAGTTCCAGAGGTCCATTCCCACTGCAGGCAATAAGGGGCATTGTCTGCCCAGAATGTAAAAACTAGTAAAAGTCGATCTTTTTAAACTATCACTTTGTGCCAGCAATTCTAAACAATGTCAGGGATAAACTACTCTTTCTTTGGGGAAAAAAAATCTATACTGGTCTTGGTTCTAAATGATTGCTGTTGCATTAACTTCAAATTAGCTCATTTTAAAGCTTACATTGGCCACAGCAACATCTCCGATGCCTGAGACACTACTTCTCCCTGCAGTTTAAGTAGGTTAGAAATTAGCAGTGATTGTAAAGATAAAGAAGCAGAAATTCTGTTGTTCTCAGTGACCACCTGGAGTTTTTATTAGCATCTAAAATTTAAAACAGTGCAACAGAGTGAGAACTGTGAAGTGTAATTTATATATTTGGTAGCTACAAATTTAAGTTTATACATGAAGTACATTTGTGACTATGAATATATATGTATATGAAAAATATGAAAATATTATATGAGACTCTTCTAAAAATATCACTGTGGATATAAAATATTAGAGCAGTGCCGGTGTGGGGTTTTTCTCTGCTGGGTGCCATGTTTCAGACAGCATAGAGTTCCGAGTGACAGCCAGCATGATTGTGCTTGCCCCAACTCTTCCTCTCCAGCCCGTTCCCTGGCTGTCCTTTCTTCCTTTCACCTTTGTCTGTATTCCTGGTCTGAGTGCTTATACTCCAGAGGTGGACATCTGCTCCTCCTTCCCTTCCCAACCTAAGACATGCTCTCTGATTTGCAGATGACTCAAAGCTTAGCATAGTGATATTATGATGACAGAATAAAAATTCAAAATGATCTGGCCAGTGGAATGCTACACTGAAAGCAAACAGACAGAGATGAAGGTGAAGGCCCCACTTCAGGTTAAAAAAGTTCAGCGTCATGAGAAAATATTGGGAGGTGATGGATATATTTACTATCTTGACTGTGGAGATGATTTTATGGATATATGTATATGTCAGAACCTATCAAATTGCACATTTTTAATATGGCAGTTTACAGATGTCAATTATATTTCAATAAAGTTGTTTTAAGAAGACAATAACAAATGGACAAGCAGGGGGAAGCTCTAACTTGGCAGCAGCACCTTTGAGAAAACTCAGGAGGCTTTAGTGGCTATATCTGTAATTTGACCTTAGATAAATGTGATTTTTTTTGCTAAAGAAGCTAATGAAATTAAAATGTCCAGAGGGACAGGAAATGTGAATAGCTTCACACTTGGATACTATACTCTGTCCTAGGCAATGTAATTTAGTGTTGTGACTCAGGCCCCACCCTCGAGTGGTTAAAATTTGGAGCTTCCTTGGGATCCAAATTACCTGGGTTTTTTTTTTAGCAACCTAGTCCCTGCTAATGAACTTCAGGTTTCTTCCAGAGAATGCAGTCCTGACTTGAGACAGAGGTGAGAAATTCATACCTTCCTTTCTCCAGGCGTTTGGAGATTCCACTGAATGGTCAGGGTCCCATGGGAGTCCCCTGTATTCTGTTCTGCTGAGTATTCATGACAAATGACCTTCTCAAGCAGGGTACCTAGTTATGGCTTAGTTATGATCGGCTGTGGATTCTATATGACTCACTAAGTGTGCCAGTGTAATTCTCTTCTTCTTTTTTTATTTAGAAAGCTTAAGGAATGCAAAGAAGTAAGAAAGACATTATTATGGGAATAACCTTCAGTGTGTTCTAACTTATAAATAAGCACTAACCTTTGATGCTCTTGAGTACTGTATGCTTATTAACAAATGACTAACAATGGGCCTCATAGCAGATGAGAGCATGGCAGTGTGTTGACTGACCACCCAGTGGCTGAAGACTGCCCAGACTCCAGAAAGCCCAGGATTTAGCTTTGAGCAGTAGCTCATGCCGTGCCCTTAGCATGGTTCTGTTCCGGTCTCTCCATCTTTTTTTTTTTTTTAATTTTTAATTTTATTTATTCATTTTTAGAGAGGAGAGAGACAGAGAGAGAGAAGGGGGGAGGAGCTGGAAGCATCAATTCCCATATGTGCCTTGACCAGGCAGGCCCAGGGTTTCGAACCGGCGACTTCAGCATTTTCAGGTCGATGCTTTATCCACTGTGCTACCACAGGTCAGGCTCTCTCCATCTCTTGAGGCTGATGTTGGAACTACTGGGACTAGCCTGTGGGCTGGTCCTTGAGCCTGGGACCTTAATGTTGGGTCTTGCTTGATTGCCCTGCTATTCTCACTTTCCTCTGGCGACAGGGACGTGCTGTGGGCACATTAGAGAACAACAGAACACTGAGATTTCCAGAAACTTGTATGAGGAACTGTTGAAGGAGTTGGGAGTATTCAACTTGAAGAAAGGAAATAAAGAATAAACATGGCATTGGTCTTCAAATTCTTGAGGGGCTGACCTGACCTGGCTTGTTCCTTTAGACAAGGATCCAGAGGGCCAGATTACATTTTAGGAGTATGTTTTTCTGGAAGACAGATTCAAGCATAACACAAGGAGGAAGTCGGCAGCAATCAACTAGCTTTTCTTGGATGCTGCAAAACCCTTGTTTTCTCATACTTCTGAGATCCCTTCTTAGACTGTTAGTTCCACCTGAGCCTGCATACCCACTTTCTCCCAGGCAGCTCAACACTTCCCCACATACCACCAAACTCCTTCTCATCCCTTCTCTACCTCAGCGGACTTCTCTTTCCCACATTGCAGGAGCATGCAGTTGGGGCCTAAGATATTGTGCATCACACCGGATTTCACTCATTCTGGGTGTTAGGTTATGTCTTGAAACATTTCCTTCATAATCTTGTCTGTTTGAATCACGGCTTTAACATGGGGAGACAGGAACACTGGGCACCTGGAAGCCGGGGATCAGGGGCCTCATCTTCCCACACTTCTCTCCCTCACCCACCAAACAGGCACGCATGGTTCTTCTGCATTACTTCCACTCTCCAAGCCAGGCACTACATCAGATAACATCAGTGGCATCAGTTACCTTGTAATTCTTAACTTTGCAAAGCACAGAACTATAACATATGTATAGACCTCATTTTGTGTAAAATATATTATGTTTCATATCACATTATTTTATGAATAGTTATGTGTGTTTTTTTTCTCTGAAGTGAGAAGCAGGGAGGCAGACAGACAGACTCACACATGCGCCCTACCGGGATCCATCCAGCCTACCCACCAGGGGTGATGCTCTGCCCATCTGGGGCGTTGCTCTGTTGCAACTGGAGCCATTCCAGCACCTGAAGCGGAGGCCATGGAGCCATCCTCAGCGCCTGGGCCAACTTTTGCTCCAATGGAGCCTAGGCTGCAGGAGGAGAAGAGAGAGATAGAGAGGAAGGAGAGGGGGAAGGGTGGAGAAACAGATGGGTGTTTCTCCTGTGTGGCCTGGCCAGGAATCAAACCCAGGACTTCCACACACACTGGGCCAGCACTTTGCCACTGAGCCAACTGGTCAGGGCCGATAGTTATGATTTTTTATTATTTTGGAAAGGGACAGTACATTTCAACATAAGAAGGACAAGTCACACAGAATGCCCTCCTAATGCCATGGTGCCACTAAGCTGTGACTTTGGGCAACGGGACCATGAGGGATTTCCACTCGCTCTCTTGGCCTGGAAGACTTCCCGGTTCCTTAAGTGTCTTCCACAGTGTGTTCCAGGAACACCTAGTGCCTCCCCTATCACCACGCTTCCCATGCTTCATGATAGTTGTGAGTTCAACTGTTCCTCTGGCAACTTGTGGTAACCCTGTTGCCCACAGGTCATAGACCTGTATTTGCTGAACGAGACTGAAAGGTGTACATGCAGAGGTTAATTGTGTTCCCATTTGGTTCACTTTAACATATCTGCTAAAAGAACAGTTATACCCAAAAGGGGACTTTGGGAGCCCAGGCCCCTCATTTTGAAAAGTGAGAGTTTGAAACTTAGAAACACAAGGATGGCGCACTGACCCAGTACCCAACCATCGGTTTTTAAATGGCCAGTGTGGTCACTTTTCCATCATGCCCTCAAACTCAATCACGTTTTCTCCCTCTACTTCCAGCCTCGTTAACTTTGTGTGCCACACCTGCTTCAAGAGGCAGGAGAAGCTCCATCACTGTGGGCAGTGCAAGTTTGCCCGTTACTGCGACCGCACCTGCCAGAAGGATGCTTGGCTGAACCACAAGAATGAGTGTTTGGCCATCAAGAAATATGGGAAGGTACCCAATGAAAACATCAGGTCAGAGCAGGGCCATGGGTGACGTTTTGGAGTCCCAAATGTCAGGTGGGGGTGATGCCAGTGACAGAATTCCTAGCCCTAGGAAGCTGGGCTAAATGCAAATCAGGACAGCCTCAAAGAGAGTGAGTACAGGCACTTCTTTGAATTCCCTTTAGATCTGGGAGACTGTCTAAGAGGGAGAACAGGTTAGTGGTTCCCAACTGTACATACCGGCTGGAGCTGGCTACAGACTCATTCTGTATGATTCCTTAATATTTTATTTAAAAACATCAATCTGCCAATGTTAAAAATTTGGAAAATTTCACATAAAAAAATAGGGGTTTTGTCTTCTTTTGAAAAAAAAACACCCTGAAAATTTGGCAAAATGAGCGAGAGCTCAATAGCATCTGCCCCATTTACAAAACACTGAGCTTCTCAAGTACCCACAGTCCGTGAGTCCTCTGCACCCTTTCCACCTGAACGGCACTTGTATTTGCAACAATTAGTGGCCTCCCCCTGATGGCCATCACCAGAAATCTCAGGGTTAACACCCAACAGTCCCAGTTCAAGAGCTCCCAAGTCCTGGACTCCACCGGGGCAGGGCCTGACGCTAGGCTGCAGGTAGGGGTTCAGGAAGCTGGCAGAGAGAGCAGAGGAGGTGGGAAAGGTGAAGTTGGGGTCATTTTCTCCATGTGTGTAGGATGTGAAGTTAAAATACAGACTAGGATCATCCTGTGCTTGTAAATTTAGGAAACTGCCAAATGAAATGTCTCAGCCAGCCTCCCTATCCCCCTGAGTTCCATCTGTTGAAATCCTACTTCTTTTTTTTTGTAATTCATATGCAATTGTATGCATGTATGTACATATGTATTTATTTTTTAATAATCTGCAATACTTTCATTCACAGAGAATTGGTCACTAACTTTTGATATGTGTTTTACTGAGGTAAAATTGACATAAAATTGTAAGATATTTAAAGTGTGCCTCATGGTGATTTGATACACATGTACATTGTGAAAGGATTTCCCCCTCTAGTTAACTAATACATCCATCACCTCACATATTTATCTTTTGTGTGTGTGTAAAAACATTAAATACTCTCTTGGCAAATTTCTGTTATAAAACAGTGTTATCAATATAGCCATCATGTTTTACATTAGATTCTCAGAGCTTATTTATCTTCTAACTGAAAGTCTGTAACCTTTTTCCAACTTCTTTACATTTCCCTCAACCACCAGTCCCTGAAAAACACTTTTCTATTCTCTGATTCTGTAAGTTTGACATTTTTTTTAAAAGATTCCACATATAAGTGATACTGTGCACTTACCTTTCTCTGTCTGGCTTTTTCATTTAGCATAATGCCCTCTAAGTCCATCCACGCTGTGCCAAATAGCAGAATTTTCTTCTTTTTCATGATTGAATATATGAAATAACACATCTTTCCCCATTCATCTATTGACGGCCCTTAGGTTGTTTCCATGTCTTGGCTGCTATGAATAATGCTTCAGTGAACATGAGGGTGCAGGTATCTCTTTGATGCCTTATTTAGTATTTAAGGCCCAAAGCAAATATTACTTCCTGTGATGAGGGCGTTTCACCTTCCAGCTGCAGTCCTAGTTGGTAATTTCTTCTGATACTGGGTTGAAATCTGTCAGTCATTAGTCTGTACTCTTTGAGCTTTGTGACATTCTTCCTAATATTTGGAGGTAACAGATAACCCAGCCTGAGTCTTATTATTATTATTATTATTATTATTATTTTCTAGTAAGAGAGAAAGAAACAGATAGGAAGGGAAAGAGATGAGAAGGATCAATTCATAGTTGTGGCACCTTAGTTGTTCATTGACTGCTTTCTCATATGTGCCTTGGCCAGGGGGCTCCAGCCGAGCCAGTGACCCCTTGCTCAAGCCAGTGACCTTGGACCTACGCCAGAGACCTTGGACTTCAAGCCACCAACCATGGGGTCATCTCTATGATCCCATGCTCAAGGCAGCAACCCCTCGCTCAAGCTGGTGAGCCTGCACTCAAGCCAGTAACCTTGGGGTTTTGAACCTGGGTCCTCAGCATCCCAGGTCAATACTCTATCCATCACACCACCACCTGATCAGGCCTGAGTCTTATTTTCCTCAGTTTCATCTGGGCTTCATGTGGGGACATCTTGGTTCTCAGGCACCTAGGGTCCCTAGCAGGACATCTCTGCAGAAATAACTCTGTGACCCAAATGAGAGGAGAAAAGGGCTGTGCTTTGCCAAGGGGATTCCTTTTCAGAGACAGGGTCTGCTCTAGGCCACCAGTCCCTCCCTGGTGCCTGGCCAGCTGTAGCCAGTGAATGGCAGAGTGCCCCTTGGTTACAGGCTTCATCTTGTGGATATGCACCACTTCATAGTTAACAGGAAACCCACTCTGCCCTCAGGAATAAGTACATCCCTCTGTCTTACACTCAAAGCTTGTGCTCTCCTGAGCCCTCTGCTCCAGCCAGGTCAGACCTCTGCTGCTTCCTGCTCACACCACGCTCGTGGCTGCATCAGGACTTTGCTTATGTTGTTTTTCCACCTACATTGTCTTCTTCACCTTTGCTTTATCTGATCATTGAGAATATAAGTTCACACATGATGTGGACATCCATTACCTCCTTTTGTCTTCCAAATACCTCTGGAGGTTAGCATGGCAGGGAATATATATTATCCTCATTTTACTGGTCATTAGTTAGGTTTATGGAGGTCAAATGATTTGACCAGGGTCACATAGTAAGAAGGGAAACTGACTTGAGCCCAGGTCATCAGATGCCTTCTCTAGTACTCATCTCAGTTAGCCATACTACCAGGACAGACCCAGGCTGCCATAATTCATGGTGTCTCCAGATCTGTTTCATAGTCATAACCCACATGACCTGTCTTCTGCCCACTTCTCTATCTTTATTTGCCTCCCTCGCCTCACTCCCTGTGCTCTGGCCCCTTGGTCTTCTTGCTGTTTATCTTTCATGCCGAGCTCATTCCTTCTTCAGAGCCTTTGTGCTTGCTGCTCTTTTCCCATCTGCTGGCTGCTGTTTATTCTACTTTCAGCTTGAGGGTGTCTCCCCCATGCTGCCTCCCCTGATCCCCGTGGCTCTTCCTCCACTTCCTGCCACTTTTTATCTTGTTATCCTAGTCCGCTGGTCGGCAAACTGCGGCTTGCGAGCTATCTGCGGCTCTTTGGCCCCTTGAGTGTGGCTCTTCCACAAAATACCACGTGTGGGCGCTACCTTGATAAGGAATGTACCTACCTATATAGTTTAAGTTTAAAAAATTTGGCTCTCAAAAGAAATTTCAATCGTTGTACTGTTGATATTTGGCTCTGAGATTGATGAGTTTGCTGACCACTGATTTTCTTGCATAGTATTTAACACTAGTTTAAATGATCTTAAACTTTTGTCTCCCCTACTATAAGAAACGTCATGATAGAAGAAATCCTGTCCAGTTCAAGAGCTGTATCTGGGGTCTGACACTGCCCCAGTATTCTGTAAGTGTTTGTTGAATGAATGAATGCAGTGGGGTCTCTCTAACACTGCCTCTCTCCACAGGCTGGCTGCACGCATCATGTGGCGGGTGGAGAGAGAGGGCACTGGGCTTACAGAAGGCTGCCTGGTCTCTGTGGACGAGCTGCAGAACCATGTGGAGAACTTCGAGGAGGAGGAGCAGAAGCAGCTGCGGGTGGATGTGGACACTTTCCTGCAGTACTGGCTGCCCCAGAGCCAGCAGTTCAGCATGCAGTACATCTCGCACATCTTTGGTGTGGTATGGTTTCTTGTAAAATGGGGGTAGGACTGTCCAACAAAAAAGTGTTCGGATGCTGCCAGGCCAGAGTGGGGAGGAGGGGTCAAGAGAAGAACTGGAGGGAGACAGTGCCCTAAAGTGGACAACTGTCATTCTGTCCACTGTCTTTCTGGGATTGCTTACTCTGAGGTCATTCCTGCACAAACTGTTATCTCTGAATGGTAGATTTGGATGGTATTTTACATCTTGTTTATTGTGCATCCTGTATTTTCTTCCTCCCATATTGAAAACAAAGACCCAATTACCATCCTTTCTGGCTTACTAGTCACTTTGAAAATAAGGTCCTTCTTTTTCCCAGATCTGATGGGCAGGATAACTGGGAGCCTGAGTAGTGGGAGGAAGCCAGAGAGGAGAGGGTCTTTCCTTGGAGCAAAAAAGCCAGGCCTCTTGCAACCTAGAGAGTGCAGGAGGTGGGGGTGGCAGCCTGAGGATCAGCAGGCCTGGGGCTGTGGGGGTGGATATCTTCCATCTGGCAGGCCCAGTACCATCTGGGGTGTTGGTGAAATGCCGAAGAGGAGGGTTATTGTAATAACAACAACAGCATGGTCACAACCAACATCTCTTGAGTCCTTACCTTGCACCAATGCTTCTATAATAAAGTTCTTCAGAGAAACCGATCTATCTATCATCTATCTATCTATCTATCTATCTATCTATCTATCTATCTATCATCTATCTATCATCGATCTATCTATCATCTGTCTCACAACAAGGGAGAAGGAGATTTATTTTAATGATTAGCTCTTGAGATTGTGGAGGCCTGGTTAATTCAAAATCTTCTGACACATCAGCAGGCAAGACACTCAAAAAAGAGTTGTAGTTCAAGTCCAAAGGCTGATCCCTGGCAGAATTCCTTCTTGCTCTGGGGAAGTCAGTCTTTGTTCTACTAAATAATTGCAAGAGGTCACCTACATTGTGCAGGCTAATTTGCTTTACTCAAAATCTACTGATTTAAAGGCTAATCTATTTAAAAAACACCTTCACAGAAACATACAGAATAATGTTTGACAAAATATGTGGGCATTGCAGCTCAGCCAAGCTGACATAAAATTAAAGATCACAGCTTCCCATGTATTATTTTATGCAATCTTTACAACACAAGGTGAAGCTCATGCTTTGGACATTTCTAGTTTAATTTTTATTTATTAATTTTAGAGATAGAAAGGGAAAGAGAGAGAGAAATTAATTTGTTGTTTCACTTATTTATGCATTCATTGTTTGATTCTTATATGTACCCTGACCAAGGATCGAACCTGAAACCTTGGTATATCGGAATGACTCTCTAACCAACTGAGCTACTTGGCCAGGGCTAACATTCCTATATTATAAATAGAAAGGCTAGGCCCAGAGAGGTTATGTGACTTCCAAAGACCATGGAAGGGCTAGAAGCAGTCTGCTTTGTGCCAGTTGCTACTCTTAGCAGTTAGGCTCAACAAGCTTGGGGTAAATGGGTATCATAGACCCACTGTGGGTATATCCAAGGTGACCTGGGGACAACAGCCACAGGATGGCATAATAACCAAAGTGTAGAATGTTCCAGCCCATAGAGACCACTTAGTCCAACTTACTCAACCTACAGATGGGAAAACTGGGACTCAGAGAAGAAATTTGACTAAGGTAACACAGCTTGTAAGTGGCACTGACAGGCCTCATGTACTTGCTGAATGACCAATGAGATTGAATGGAGAAAGTGACAGTCCTCCAAAACCTATAACAAATAGCTATGTGCTATACACATCAATATACATATATACATGTGTATTGAATTATATATTTATGTATATTATTTATATATAAAAAGCAGAAATTTCTGTGCACTTGTTAATGTATTCTAGGTTATATTTATTCTTATGCATTTTCATGTCCTGATAACAGATATTTAGAATCTATTTCTATAAAGAACTACTTATTTTTAAGGACAAGGAAATAAACCAAGTTCCATATAAGTAAGAACCAACTTGATTTGCCTTGGGGTCAGAGATAAATGGTCCACTCATCCGAGTTTAAAATTGTGAACAAGTATAAAATATCCAGCAGACACAAATAATAAAAAAGAGATGTCAATTTTATCTTATGAGCAGCTATAGGAGCTGAGGGTGGGTAGGCAAAGAAAGTAAAAAGCAGGGGACACACACACACACACACACACACACACACACACGCACCCATTAAGGCAGAGTAGTGCCTGGAGAGACAAACCAAATAGATACTGGGGAAGACTTGTGTGAGACCCAGATACAGGAAAGAGAGAGACTTTCAGAACCAACATTTCCATCTTTGGCCTTTTTAGAATATAGCTACCAAAAACTTTCAAGATGATGTTGCATTTTAGCAAATGTGGGACTCTCATATGGAACTAATCTTTTTTTTTTTAAGGTGAGAGAAGAGGAGATAGTGAGAGATAGATACCCACATGCGCCCTGACCAGGATTCACCTGGCAACTCCATCTGAGGCCAGTGCTCAAGTACTGAGCTATTTTTAGCTATCCTCAGTTCTCAGAGCCTCACTCAAACCAATTGAGCCGCTGGCTGCAGGAGGGGAAGAGGAAGAGAAGGGAGAGAGGGATCAGGGGGAAAGCAAATGGTTCCTTCTCCTGTGTGCTCTGACCGGGAATTGATCCCAGGATGTCCATAGGTCAGGCTGATGCTCTATCCACTGAGCCAGGGCCCCATGGAACTAATCCTGAGGGTCATTTGGAATCACACAGACACTAGGGGACTGTTTTGCTTCCAGAATCTCTAAGCATTTCCAGGATGAGACTGGGTTTTTTATATATTTTTATAAAAACTTACAATAGTTAGGATGGTGTTCTGTCCCTAGTCTGTGTTTTTAGCTGACTCTTTCATCTTTTCCTCTGGGTAGATTAACTGCAATGGTTTCACACTCAGTGACCAGAGAGGCCTGCAGGCAGTGGGCGTGGGCATCTTCCCCAACCTGGGTCTGGTGAACCATGACTGTTGGCCCAACTGTACCGTCATATTTAACAATGGCAAGTGAGTATGTCTTTCACTGTGGGTGGTGTGATGGGGATGGGGAGACCCTATGGTGTGTTTTCCATTTGACTTAAGCCAAAGGTAAACTGTTGAACCTGAGCTAGCATGGATTTCAAATAGAAAGAAAGAGAAATTTCATTCTAGAATAATTGTGGCTGGGAGAGAGGTAATGAGGAGGATAGCAAAGAATTCCTCATGGTTAACTTCAGAGGCTTTGTTTCTTTCTTCATATATATATATATATATATATATATATATAATTTTTTTTAGATTTTATTTATTCACTTTTAGAGAAAGAGAGAGAGAGAGAGAAGTAATGAGGAGCAAGAAGCATCAACTCCCATATGTGTCTCGACCAGAGAGGCTTTGTTTCTTAAGATTGCTTAGATATGTTAGATAAACCTCTAATTACTATTTTAAAACTTAATGCCTTGGTTTACCTATCTAGAGCTCATTACAAAACATCATCAACTGAAAAGATACTTGGCAGAAGCATATATTAGTCAAGGTCTCAGCAAAAATCAGAAGGCACACTCATCATTTACCTGAAAATAATTTAATAAAAGGACAATTTATAGAAGTGTGGGTAGCATTTAAGCAACTAACAAAGAATGGTGAGGTGTCTAGGGTCTAGCAACAGCATAAAACTATTATGACCTCTAGACCTAGAAGGGCCAATTGAAGAAGTATTGTTTTTGTAGTTGGTGAGAACCACGGCCATAGGAGACCCTTTCCTCCCCCTCCCCCAACAGCCTGACTCTGCCTGTAGAGAAACCAGCTGCTCTTGGAACCATGGTGAGGCAGAGAGATCCAGGAGACTAAACACTGTAACCTCTCTTTATACATCTTCTGATCTCCTCCCATTAACCAAACCCCAACCAGAAGTGATAGGGCAAAGGAAATTAGGTGATGAAGTCCTCAGAGGTCAGTTAGCTACCCTCCCCCACTCCAAGAAAGCACAGATGGGACAGAAGGGTAAAGAATGGTATTTAGGGGTGGGACACAAACGGAGAAGAGTCAGCACACAGGATGAGCCCCAGTTGTCCATGGATCAGGCTGGGGGGATTTAGGGAAGTGAGGCCCGAGCAATATTGCTTTTGCTCTTAGAGCCAAGCTATTATACACGTACAATTTGACTCTGAGCCATCAATAACGAGCAGATTTCCCCGCCAAAACTTCTTAGAAACCAAGACAATGGTTTCTGGTTCTTGGCCAACAATCAAACCTAAGTCCCAATATAGCAGGGATTCTGATTTCCCTTTTCCTTCCTGTTTTTGGAAGCAAGGGTCCACATGACACAAGGCCCTTAAGCACTTGAGAAAGTCACTCAAGACAGGGAAGTTTATTTTGGATCTAGATTCAGATGATTACCTTTTTGTTGCCAGAACAAGCTGGGATTTGTGTTGCCCATATGCCCTTCAGCCAATTTCACTAGAGACAGGGACTGAATGGGTATAAGAATGTCCTTTATTTCATATTGCAGCAGTTCTGAGAAGACAGAGGACTAGCATTCAAAAAAACCAAAAAACTGTCTTAACAATCTCAGTTGCTGGCCCTGGCCGGTTGGTTCAGCGGTAGAGCGTCGGCCTGGCATGCGGGGGACCCGGGTTCGATTCCCGGCCAGGGCACATAGGAGAAGTGCCCATTTGCTTCTCCACCCCCCCCCCCCCTTCCTCTCTGTCTCTCTCTTCCCCTCCTGCAGCCAAGGCTCCATTGGAGCAAAGATGGCCCGGGCACTGGGGATGGCTCCTTGGCCTCTGCCCCAGGCGCTAGAGTGGCTCTGGTCGCGGCAAAGCGACACCCCAGAGGGGCAGAGCATCACCCCCTGGTGGGCGTGCCGGGTGGATCCCGGTCGGGCGCATGCGGGAGTCTGTCTGACTGTCTCTCCCCGTTTCCAGCTTCAGGAAAATACAAAAACAAAACAAAACAAAACAAAAAAATCTCAGTTGCTCAGCCCATAAATACCTTGGGAAGATTAGTGATTCCCTACTAAATGTTGGTTAGTCAGCAGAAGGGAGCAGGAAATGGGGAACTCTGGGCACAGGACTGTCCTCCAGCAGGTTCTGTGTGTCAGAGGAGCTTTAGATAAACTGGGCATCTTTGTTCTCATCTTCAGCATTCCGGTCATCCTGTGTTCCTGGGAACTCGCCTGTGGAGCTATTTCTATTTTTCCAGAGGGATTCAAAGCAAACACTATAGAGTTAATGAGTCAGGAGTTTAAAGCTCCTGCGCCCCTAACACACAAATCAAGCTCCCTCTTTTTCTAACAGCTAGGGACAGGGCACAGAGCAAGGGCTTTCTTTGTTTAAAGCTTATTACCTACAATTACAAGTATATGTACACATTGGCTATTCTAAGACACTTCAGTAAGATTTTCTATTCCTTAATTAATTATAACTAAAATGCGTTAATCATCATTCAAACAAACATCAGTGAACTAGAGACTAGAGTTCTAACTTTTACATCCCCTTATCATTTCCACAGTGTTTGTGTTTCTCTTTCTAAGCCTCTTGGGGTCACTGGCCTTGACTTTGACTTCATGGAATCCTCTTGGAGGGGGGGAATATTGTCCAGGGCTAGCCAGGTTGGTAGAGAGGATCAAGTTCAGCCACATATGAGGCTGGGCTGTTTTTTTCTGGATACAATGGTGACTCGCTACATATAACATCAGCAGGTACCTGCGAAACCTTTTTTCAGATCATTTCCACTGTCCACTCTGGCTTCTATGCATCCACTGATTTTGAGCAGCCACGTTTTACCGGGGCTTCTTGGTTGCTGAGCAAGAGAAGGTGACTTTTCACTCACTGTCTAACTGCCTGCCATAGTGGAAAGAATACTGGTCATGATGTTAGGGCCCCAATTCTAACCCCAACAATTTTTACCTATAACCTGTGTGACTTAACCAGTATCCACTTACAGTTCAAACTCTCCATGAGATAGACATCAAAAGACGCAACACGTCTTTGTCCAAGATGCTTGTTAGAGTGATATTAATAGCTTTCCATACTTTTTTTTTTTAGCATTCTACTTTTAAATGCATTGTCTTATAAATCTTATTGATAGGTTATAGATGAGAACACTGAGGCCTGAGGAAGAGAAGTCACTTGTCCAGGGCTATGTACTTTTGAACTCAGAACCACTCATTTCAAATCCAGTAAACTTTTCACTATACTAGGTTACATCTTTTCCAGTGAGTCCAGCTCTAGGGGCTGGGGTAGAAGTTGTTGTTTTGGCCAAAGCTTTGATTGCATAACTTGAAATTCTGGGCAGTCTTGCTAGCTGTGCGGGATCAGTCACTGGCAATGATTTCCGTTTGGGTGTCTGTTTTGTCTTTCAGTCATGAGGCAGTGAAGTCCATGTTTCACACCCAGATGAGGTGGGTCAGTTCTTGCAAACTTCCCTGCTCCTCTGACCCACCTCCCTTACTTGCCTGGTTTGCTGGGGCCACCTCTTCCCAAGATCCCGTGGCTGCTGTCTGCAACGTCTGCCTGCACCCCAGAGTCTCGTCTTTTTTGAATGCTGTATTCTTAATGCATTTAAATTAATCATTTAGTTTTTCACCTGCCCATCACCTAACATGCCTTTTTGGTACATTGCTTTCTTTCTTCACCTCTTTCACTCCTTACTTCTCACGTTCCTTCAATATTAAAGTGTGACAGTCCCTTCTGGTTCACGTCATCTTGCAAAACCCCATGTTGTCCCTCTAAACCCTGTTTACCATGACATGAGGACTGCTGATATCACTGATCTACTAAAGAACTATGTGTTATAATCTTCAACTGCTCACCCAGACTGGGTTCTGAAAATCGCACCCATAACTGTGATATTTTGATAATTATTATTCATAGTATTCTATTTACTGCTTTTGGCCAACTATGAATGAGTGGGTTAGGTTAGATTTTACTTTTGACTTTTCTTAATTACAACCAAATGGCCCCAGATGGGTCTTTTTCTCAAGCTGTAAATACTTGAAATGCTCTTTTGACTTAGAACAAAATGCTGTGTGGGAGTTTGGGCTTTGGGAATGCAGAGGGGAGAGATGTATGCAACTGAGTCTCTGTTGGCATGCATTGCATGTGACTTTGAATGCTTCACATCATCTTCTGGGCATTTTGTTCCACATCTGTAGAGCAAAGGTCAAGATGAGAGTATCTCTAGGGACCTTCCCAGTTTCTACAAGAAATACTTAAATTAATTGCCTACTTGTGGCTCAATTGGCTGAACTATAAAATTGCAGAACACTAAGGATGGAAGAAGTCTGGGGTCCAGAATGCAGTGGTAGTCACTATTCGTTCCCTGATCCCCAATTCCAAGTTATGTAAATGGGGTATGCATATATGCATTTTTTCATATTTAAATGACATTAATTTAATTTGGTTTTGAAAATTCTCTAATATTATTGAAATAATTTGAGATACTCTGAGACCTTATATGAACCAGCTTAACCATGATAAGAAGTAAAGCTACTGGAAATCCTAACTCAGTGGTCATTGAATCACTGTTGAATGGGGATATGTTACTATTGTGAACTGCCTCTGTAAAAGGGGTAGGTGGGGCTAGCATGCTTACTTACCCAACCAGGACTAGACGCCAGAGATCCCCACTCAACACTGGCTCAGATATTGCTTACATGGGATTATTTAGGACATTAGTAGAGTCCTAAAATAAAGGGCTTTGGTACACCACACTTCCCATGCATTGCAGACTCAGGAGGCAGACTGAAATCATCGGCTGAGACCCATATGATGTAGAAAGGCATGAATGGCAATGTGAGTCTATCCCGGACTCTCTTGCCAAAGTGCTGTGGGACCTTTGGGGAGGTTACGTCACCTCCCTGGACAGCAGTGTCCTCATTTGTGAAATGAGGAGGTTGATTCTCTGTAGCTCAGACATATTAGGGTTCCAAGCAGAGCTGTGAGTAGAATCCCTGGGCCCTTCCCTCCTCCCTCTTTTCTCTCATCACTTCAGTACCAGCTGGTGCAAAAAATTGGGAGAAGGGAGAAAGAAAAGAAGGAACAAAAGGTGAATGAGAACTTAGCTTTTTCCAGGTGCCATATGAGTTGTTTTTATATATATTATCATATTTATTTGGTATGTCTGTGGACTCCACTTTGGGAGAAGGCTTTTTTTTTGGTATTTTTCTGAAGCTGGAAATGGGGAGAGACAGTCAGACAGACTCCCGCATGCGCCCGACTGGGATCCACCCGGCACGCCCACCAGAGGCCACGCTCTGCCCACCAGGGGGCGACGCTCTGCCCCTCCGGGGCGTCGCTCTGTTGCGACCAGAGCCACTCCAGCAGCCCGGGGCAGAGGCCAAAGAGCCATCCCTAGCGCCCGGGCCATCTTCGCTCCAATGGAACCTTGGCTGCGGGAGGGGAAGAGAGACAGAGAGGAAGGAGAGGGGGAGGGGTGGAGAAGCAGATGGGTGCTTCTCCTGTGTGCCCCGGCCTGGAATCGAACCTGGGACTTCTGCACGCCAGGCCGACGCTCCACCACTGAGCCAACTGGCCAGGGCTGGGAGAAAACTTTTTAACCTTAAGTGGTCCACTCTGATACCTGGACACACATGTCTCTGCTGTTTAGTAGTTACTTGCTCAAATGTTACTTCAGAGCACATGGAAGGGGGATGCCTTTGAGTGGGACCCTCCTGGGGTGCTGAAATCTTGTCCTGCCTTTCACTCAAGTGTCTGAAAACCTCCCTGGAAGGTTAAAGAAATGACCAAGGACTTCTTTGCAGATGTTCTGCCCAGATTCTGCATCCTGCCATCACTCTCTGGGTGATGGTTTCCCATGGGGTAGGGAGGCCCCAGAATCCTGGGGAGATTTAGGAGCATTGCTTTGGATCCAGCTTGCAGGGTTCACCACTTGTTTTATGTAGTTTCTGGCCTTGTGCATGGTAGAGAAGCCCACAGGCTGATCTCAGCTTGTTTGGCCAATCTGGGTGTCAGTTCTGTAGTGTGTTTCTGTCTTCAGCACATTCTGTATTGGTTACATGGTAAAGTGGGTCATACTGTAGGTAATTGGAAGGGTCAGGTCTAGGCTAGAAGGGGATTGAAATGCCACCTGCTCTTGCTAACCACCTTCGACCAAAAAGCCCTGTCCCTCGATAAACACAAAATGAACAGTGCAGCAGATTAACAGAGCCAGCTGTTGTTTGCTGCCAAGGATCTCTTGAATAAGTCTCCTTGCACAATGTAGGCCTGAACCACTGGGGTGAGGTGAGAAGGGCATATAGTTAGACACAGACTAGGCCAAGATAGTGGGTAACTGAATGCGTGTGCTTCTGAGGAAGCAGTCTTCAAACTAAGCAGAAATGACTATTGAGTCTTCTCTTGTTTGAATTTTCATCTCATTATCATTTCTCCCTTCCTTCATTGGCAATCTATAGCTGAATATACAGGGGTAATTGCGGGCATGGGAGCTTTGTATGGTTTTAATATCAAGACTGGTCCTCTACCTGTAATCTACTTGAGTGGATTTCAGAGCAATTTACAGAATGGAGAAGATTTGATTATTATAATAGTACAGCAGAATTATCCAGAACACTGTCTGTTAGGTTCCATCTCCCCTTTTTGGAGGGAGTGGGAGTTTTCCCAAGAGTTAGTGGAAGTCATTGCCTTTGAGACTCAACTCCTTGAAACTTGAAGAGCACAAATGCCACTCTGATGCCACGAGTTTGATTTACTCTTTCCCTTTGCCCAGAATCGAGCTCCGGGCCCTGGGCAAGATCTCCGAAGGAGAAGAGCTGACAGTGTCCTACATTGACTTCCTCAATGTCAGTGAAGAGCGCAAGAGGCAGCTGAAGAAGCAGTACTACTTTGACTGCACCTGTGAGCACTGCCAGAAAGGGCTGAAGGACGACCTCTTCCTGGGGGTGAAGGACGACCCAAAGGTACACACAGCCCTGTGGTAGGGGTGGCTGAAGCCACCTCTGTAGGAGCCAGGCATATGTGGATTCTGCAGCTAATCAATGTATCCCTGCTCATTAGTTCCTAGAGGACTAGCCTGTCGCACTTAGGAAGGCTGTGTGGGGTGGTGGACAGAGCACTGCTGGTAGGCCCCAACTAGTGTTTAGGTACCACTATTTGCTAGGTTTTTGAGTTTGGGAGCATTACTCAGTTTTCTCATTTGTAAAATAGGAATGATGGCAACCACTACAAGGGGTTGTTATGAGTACTACAGAAAATAATATATGTAAAGGGTGTGGCATATAGGGTAGACACTCAGTACATTTTAGTCCTCATCTTGCTCCTTTGCAAGCTGTCCTGGCCTGGGGCCTTTCATAGCTGTAAGAGGGACATGCAAAATTGAGTCAAGACAGATGGGAGACCGAGGGAAGAGCCTGATCTTCATCTAAAAGGAGGATTGTTTTTGGGGAGCAAATGCTCATCATCCCATTTCTTTTTGGTATTTTAGTGAAGGCTCTCCCATACAACAATGTAAGCACCAAATGTAAATAAAGCTGCTGAGCTCAATTTTCAATAATAAAAAAAAACTGGACTAGAGAACTGTCTAGACTGACTAGAGAACTGTGTCTATTAAATAAAATATTGTAGCTTCAAACAGTAAAAAACTCCACAGCTACTATATGTGGTGATATATATATCACCACATATATATATTTTCATATATATATATATATATATATGAAAATATCCATAATCTACTGAGTGAAAATAAAACAGAATAGAGAGGATTTTCCAAGATGGCAATGGAGTAGGTGGATGTTCCAACTGCCACTTCCCAGGACCAAATTGGATTACAACTTAATTTAAGAACAACTATCTTGAAAAACCAACTTTGGACTAAATGAAAAGGTGTCTATAAATAAGGATCACAGAAGAAGCCACACCAATACTGGTAGGAAGGGCAGAGATGTGGAAAGGTCTGCCTTGCTCCTAGGAGCAATGGGGTCTGAAGAGACTCTTATTGTGGGGAGGGTTGTCTGAGAGGTGTGGGTCCTAAGCCCCAGGCCAGGAGCTCCAGCCTAGTGATCTACAGCCTAAAAGAGACGTCAATATAGCATTTGGAAGTGAAAAGAGCCAGGTTTCTGTCTGTGAGAAAGAGATGGAGCTCTCGGAGATGCAGGCTCTGTCTTAAAGGGACAGTGCAGAAAATCTTGCTCACAGCCACTTACCCGGGGCTCCAGTAGAGGGAGAGCTGAGAAGACTAGAGTGCATGAAGAGAGTATAAAGTTGGAGGCTCAGGGAGAGACACTGTGGGGGACAGCCACTGGAACCCCTGTGCTGAATTATTCTCCAATACTACAGTCATCATCTGTCTTGGGTGGAGCAGTCTCCTCTGAGTGGCATCAGCCTGGGAAAAGCAATGACTCAGCCCTCAAGAGTCCCTCCTACCCCAGTCCTGGTGATTGGGTCATTCTGAGAAGCCAGGAAGCAGAGGTCACATCAGCGACTCAGTTTTCTGGTGTTGAGGCCAGAGTTTCCCCCCACACACTCCTGAGTCTAAGACTGATGGTTCTGCCTCATGGGAGGCTCAGCAGAAACTGTTCAGAGTGTGGGAAGACCACACCTCTGGGTCTCATAGGTCACACCCACTGAGGTCTGTAAAAAAAGTCTGGACAGACTGACACTTGGGGCCAAGGGGCAGAGCCACATCCACCATCCTTCTTAATGCCTGAATTTCTGCAGGCTCTAAACTCTATTAGAGGTTTTTTTTTTTAGTGGCCAAGCCCAACAAGCAGCCAGGAGACAGAGGGAGGAACTAATCTGCAGGAGGCAGGACTCAGGAACCTTGGCCTTTTAAGAGGACCTTCCCCTATGCCCAGTGGGGGTAAAAGCCAGCCTAGGTGTGCAGCTTGGTATTTCCACTAGCATCTAGGCCAGCAGAGGCAGCCAGAAACTCTGGATTGCTCATAGCTCCAAGAAGGTTGCTAGGGGCCAGACATGGGCAAGGTCTCCCATTGGTCTGCACTGGGTTCCTGCCAGGGAGGCCCAGGGCTGGTACATCCAGTGGCCAACTGCAGAGAGCACTGGTTCAAGACCTAAAAACCCTTGCTAGAGTGGTATCCTAGGGAAGAGCTCCTCACACCTGGCCCAGCTGAGGCAAGTTCCACTCTCTGTGATCGGCATGGGCACAGAGGCTCATGTGCACTGGATAGGATGGAGCTTCACAATCAGCCAGCCTGGGCGCTGGATATCCTGCCCTGATGGGCTAGATTCCATATGAGGAAGGGAGAGAGCTTGGTGTATGGACATTTAAAGTGTGGGTCCCTGTGAGCCTATTGTTGGATCTGGTTGAGGGGCTGGGCTTAGCCACTTTCTTGGGGGGGGGAGGAGAGCACAGTCAGCCCCAGAAGAGGACCCTCTCAGTCTTCCTCCCTGAGACCAGCGTCTCACCAGCTGTAAGAACTTCTGCAGAGGGGACTGTCAACCCCACTTGATCTGAACCTGATGCTCACCTTGTTGGAGAGAAATAAAATTTGAGTATCCAGCAGGCGCTGAGGGATTAGGCTCTGGAGTAGGGGCCACATTCCCCATACTAATCTCTTGACTAAAAGACCCCTGAAGCAGAGGGTCTCACTAACATTGTATTCCCAATGTTAGCTGCCCTAATCCAACAAGCTTGAAACCTGTAGAGGGGTTGGTTCAGTGAGGCCAGTCTGAGCCCACACTACAGTCTTTCTACAGAAGACTCTGTTGGAAGCCAGGCAGTTGCAAGAGGGGGTGGAGCAACTGAAAAGTGGAGACAAATCTTTTGTTTTATTTTGTATTTTTCTGAAGTTGGGAATGGAGAGGCAGTCAGACAGACTCCCGCATGTGCCCGACTGGGATCCACCCGGCATGCCCACCAAGAGGAGATGCTCTGCCCATCTGGGGCGTTGCTCTGTTGCAACCAGAGCCATTCTAGTACCTGAGGCAGAGGCCATAGAGCCATCCCCAGCACCCAGGCCAACTTTGCTCCAATGGAGCCTCGGCTGCGGAAGAGGAAGAGAGAGACAGAGAGGAAGGATAAGGGGAGAGGTGGAGAAGCAGATGGGCGCTTCTCCTGTGTGCCCTGGCTGGGAATTGAACCCGGGACTCCTGCATGCCAGGCCAATGCTCTACCACTGAGCCAACCAGCCAGGGCATGGAGACAAATCTTATGGAGATTGTGGCTTTTACAAAGCTGCTGTCATCTCTAAGCAAGAGGAAGCTGATTTTCATACATGTATTGACCCTTCCCACATTACCCAGGCACAGAAAATGCAGACACAAACAGTGAAAAAAGAAATAGCTGCAGACAGGTAGCCCACAGTGGGTTACAAACAACAGCTGACGCCAACCCAAAAAGATCTAGAACCAACACAACTGGTAGTGGGTTGCAGACAGCACCAACCCTAGATTCAGCTACCTATACAAGCAGCACACCCAAAGGAGGAGTCTAGCAAGCACCAGAAACTGGAGAATAAATATGCCCAACAGGACAGACATTGCGTAGTGTGTAAAAAACATGATCAAGGTTGACCCTTAGAGCCAGCCAGTCTGAATAAATAACCATACCAAAAAAAAAGGACCAGCTGCATTCAATACTCACACCAGGAGAGAAAATAGTACCCTCAGGAAGCATTCCTAGAAGCAGCAAGATGATGATGGAGTAGGTGGACATTCCAACTTCCACCTCTCAGAACCAAAGTGGATTACAACTTAATTTTAAGAACAATCATCTGGAAAAAACAACTTTGGACTAAACCAAAAGGAATTTATAATCAAAGATCATCAAAGAAGCCACACTGAGACTGGTAGGAAAAGCGGAAATGTGTAAGGGGCTGCCTAGCTCCTGGGAGCGAGCGGCAACCCAGAGGGACTTGCATGGTGGAAGGGAAGTTTCCCGGAGACAGGAGGGTCCTGGGCCCCAGGACCGAAGCCCTAGCTTGTAGCTCCAGAGCCTAGAAGAGGCGTACGAACAGTATTTAGCTGCAAAACAAGCCACGATACTGTTTGTGAGAAAGAGACAGATTTCTCAGACCCAGGATTTGTCTTAAAGGGACCACACAGAAAACCTCTTTCACAGCCACTCATCTGGGGCTCTGGGGGACAGGATGAGATGAGAGAACTGGAGTAGCAGGAAGAGATTGTAATCTAGGAGGCACAGGGAGAAACACTTTGAGGAACAGCCCCTGGGCTGAGTCACTCTCCAACTCTAAAGTAAATATTTTTCCTAGAACCAGTAATACCAGCAAAGGGAAGCAGGTCACCACCCAAACAGAAGCTCTCCTGCTGCAGTCAGAGCAAAGAATAGCTTAGAATCAGGGAGCCATCAAGGATATAGTATTGAGTGCTGAGGTCTGAGCTACATCACCACCCCTACACTGCTGAGTGCTCACTGGAGGGTGGGCAGTGGCCAGACACAAGAGCGCAATCCCATCGGCAGGGGCAGAAGCTGGGGGCTGGCTATGGCTGCAGACTGAGATCATGAGCGCAGTCCCACTCATGGGAGCAGAAGCTGAGGGTCAGCTGCAGCTGTGGATGGGACACACGAAAGTGGTCTGACCCATGGCTGCAGGTTGAGTTTGCGAGAGCAGTCCTGGCAACAGTCCCACCCCCGGGGGCAAGGTGGAAGCCGGGGAACCAGCTGAGGCTTGCAGCTGGGTGAGCAAGCACAGCCCTGCCAGCAGGGGCCGGTTGGAGGCCAGGGGCCAGCCAAGGCTTGCAGCCTGGGCACGTGAACGCAGTCCCGCATGTAGAGGCAAGGCAGAAGCCGCAGCGACTGCAATGACTACAGCGGCTGGCTGGTGCTGGCAACACCCGTGCCCAAATGCTCAAGATGGTGGCAGAGAAGGTGGAGGGCCTGCAAACAGACCACACCTAGGGAACACAGAGGCCACACCCATTAGACTTCTGTGGCCACACCCTTCTTATAGACAGATAAAATGGGAAGGCAGAGAAATGCAACCCAAATTAATCAACAAGAGAAATCTCCAGAAAAAGATCTGAATGAGATAGAAATAACCAAATTACCAGATGCAGAGTTTAAAATAATGATTGTTAGGATGCTCAGAGATCTTAGAGCAACAATGGGTGAACATAAGAAGCACCTAAATAAAGCAATAGCAAGTATCATAAAAGACATTGAAATAATAAAACATACCAGTCAGATATGACAAATACAATATCATAAATGAAGGAATTAAAAGCAGGATGGATGAAGCTGAGGATCAATCAGCAATTTAGAGGACAAGATAAACAAAAGCACACAATTTGAGCTTGCTATAGTAACAAAATCTAACCTATGCAGGTGCTCTCTCCTCTATGAGACAAGCCCTTATATAGACTTAGACAATGTTAAAAAAATAAAAACAAAACAAAACAAACAACAACAACAACAAAATAATGAAAGCACAGAAGCAGAGCAGCAAAAAGAAAAGAGGCTCAAAAAGTCTGAGGAAACTCTAAGAGAGCTCTGTGACAACATGAAGAGAAACAACATCCACATCATAGGAGTTCCTGAAGGAGAAGAGAAAGATAAAGGGATAGAGAATCTGATTAAAGAAATCAGTTGAAAACTTCCCTAAATTGATGAAGGAAAAATTCACATAAGTCAAGAAGCACAGAGAATCCCATTAAAGATGAATCCAAAGAGGCCCACACCAAGACACATCATAATTAAAATACAAAAATTAAGAGATAAAGAAAGAATACTAAAAGCTGTAAGAGAAAAGCAGGCAATTACCTACAGATGAGCCCCCATAAAGATGACATATGACTTCTCAATAGAAACATTAGAGGCCAGAAGAGAATGGCAAGAAATATTCAAAGTAAAACAAAACAAGAGCCTTCAACAAAGACTTCTCTATCCAGCTAGGCTATCATTTAAAATTAACACCAAAAAATAAGTAATTCAATTTAAAAATGGGCAGAGGATCTAAATAGACAGTTCTCCAAAGAGGACATACAGATGGCCAATAGATATATGAAAAGATGCTTAATGTCACTAATCATCAGAGAAATGCAAATTAAAACCACAATGTGATTTCACCTCAAGCTTGTCAAATAGCTAGCTTTAATAAATCAGTAAACAATAAGCGAGTGTTGTCAAAGATATGGATAAAAGAGAACACTCACACACTATTGGTGGGAATGCAGATTGGTGCAACCAGTATGGAAAGCAGTATGGAGGGTCCTCAAAAAATTAAAAATGGAACTGACTTATGCCCCAGAGATTTCACCTCTGGGTAGATAATCAAAGAAACCCAAAATACTACTTCAAAAGAATATATGCACCCCTATCTTCATTGCAGCATTATTTTCAATAGCCAAGATATTGAAGTAAACCCAAGTGCCCATCAATGGACAAGTGGATTAAAAAATGGTATATATATATATATATATATATATATATATATATATATATATATATATAATACAATGGAATATTACTCAGCCATAGAAATTATGAAATATTATCATTTGAATCAGCATGGACAAACCTAGAAGGTATTATGCTATGTGAAATAAGTCAGAGAAAGACTAATATCATATAATTTCACTTATATGTAGAATCTCAAGAACAAAATAAATTAACAAACAAAATAGAAACAGACTTATAACTATAGAGAAGCAGCTGATGGTTGCAAGGTGTTTGGGGGACTGGGTGAAAAAATTGACAGGATTAAGGAATAACAGTCGGTAGTTACAAAATAGTCATGGGGATGTAAAGTACAACATGAGGAATATAGTAAATAATATTGTAATAACTATGTAGGGTACCAGATGGGTACTGGAAATATTGGAGGAATACTTTGTAAATTATATGATTGTCTAGCCAGTATATTGTACATAAAAACTAATATAAAATATAAACTGTTATTGAAAATTAAAATAAAGAAACAATAATATAAACAGAAATTTGGTACAATTTCAGTTAGAAGAAAATTTTGATGTTATTGGCAAATACACACACATACATGTGTGCACATACAAGACTTCAACTCAGCCAATGTGCCCTAAAAAGGCCTTGTAGGGTACTCACTGTTCATGGTTAGTGTCTGGTCTGGTTGGTCAGTGCTTTTACTGTACCAGTTATTACATATCTTAAATATTATTCATATATATATATATATATATATGAAATCATAAAAGTTCCTCAAAATCTTTGGATGGGTTCTGGGGATGTCTACTTTTTTCTCTATAATTTCTTTATATCCTTTAATTTTTTACAGCTTCCACACGCTTATTTTACAGACAGAATAAACAATAAAGTTAATTTAATTCTGGATAAAAGCTTTAGCAGTTTGCCTAAGCAAAAGAAAAAAAAATCAGATAAGAGCTTCTAATATGGAAAAGCATAGCAAGTAAACGTTTCCTTTCAACTTTGAAAAAATCCAGCACTTTTTCTTCAAAATTGTGGTACCCTCATGGACTTCTTAATTATGGTACCTCCTTGCCTCAAATATCAAAACCTCCTTTTTTTTTTTTTTTTTTTTTTTTTTTTTTTACAATCTTACTAGGTTTCTCAGGCAAATGCAATATGCCTGATGGGTCTAGATTTCACAGAGACAGCTGACAAAGTTTTTCATAATATGCTTTTGGTGAAGACAAGGACCAGGAAATATGAACTGGATGCTAAGACACTCGGAAGGGTTTGGATACCCATAGCCAGAAAGGACTGTCTTTAATCAACTCCAATGGCAAACTAGAGTACACATTTTTAGTCCAGGCCTCAGCCTCTGTCCTCAGCCCTGTGCTGGGCAGTATTTAAATAAATGACTTGGATGAAGATGAAAAGCAAGGGCATATCTGTAAGATATAGAGTTGAAGTACAGAAGAAAAATGGAAAATATTTTGGGTGATAGCATGAGAATCCAAAATGCCAGAGAAACTACAACAGAGGTCAATGGCAGAGTCTGTGCTGGGTCCAAAAGCCTAGGCACAAGCACACGGTAAGAATACTTGACTAATAGCAGGCTCTGGGATTTGGTCAATGGAAAACACAACATGAGTGAGAAGCATGATGAAGGAGCAGGAAAAGCTATAGGTATCTGCACAGCATTTATATTTAGAAATAAAACATTCAGACTGAGGAAGGCATTGATTTTGTATTAAATTGAACATCAAAGGTGGCAACTATGCAAAGATGTAATTCAGTGTCACTCACTTTTCTAGCCCTCTCAAGACTTGGTAAAGGAGACGGTACAATTGTCCAAGGATACACTAGAGAAAATTGACAAGGCTCGCTCGGAGGGCTTGTACCATGAGGTAAGAATTTATTTGTACGGGGGATAGAGTAGGGAGGGGGCAGAAAGTTTCTCTGGTAAGGGAGGGAAATGTGGTAGGGTCAAGAAGGAGAGGATACCAAGTAGGTAGTTCTTCTGGAAGCTGTCCCTTTGTTGCAACCAAGACTCTTCTTGCTATTATGCTTTTAGCACTTCTTAGGGTTGTGTTCTCAGTGACTGCTCAACTCACTGAAACTGAGTCTGAGAAGAACACAGGCAGCCTAACAAACGTCCCTGAGGGATTTTTGATATTTCAGTCGGCATCAGAAATGGAGAAATGGAGATGGCAGGGAGTTGCTTGCTTTCTCATAATTAAGTGCATGTCCTGCCTACAGTTTCTAGCATTGACTGACTGAACATTCAACCCTAGCTCTTGAAGCACCAGGAGTTCCCAACTGGCCATATACTAGAATCATTGAAAAATCCTACTGCTCAGATCCTGATCCAGGATAATTTTACCAGCATCTTTTGGTATGGGACCTAGACATCAGGTTTTTAAAATTTTTATTGAATTTATTGGGGTGACATTGGTTAATAAAATTATATAAGTGCACAATTCTATAATACATCATCTGTATGTTGCACTGTGTGTTCACCACCTCAAGTCAAGTCCAGACATCAGGATTTTTAAAGCTCTCAAGTGACTTGAATGTGCATCCAAATTTGAGATCCACTGCCCAACACCTGCAGAGCATTTGCATTAAATTCACTTGTGTTTTTGAAACTATAGATTCCTCTGTCTTGTCCCCTAAAATGTGCTTTATCCACTCTGTGACAGAATACAGAAACCATAAATCCACATTTCCCCACCCACCCCACCCCCTGCAACCTCTTTAAACAACTCAGGTATGTAGCCAGGTCTTTACTTTTTTCCTTAACTCACTCATGCATTGCACACTTTTGAGCTCTTACATTTTTGATCAGTAAGAGACCTGCTCCTTGTTTCATTCCTCTGGCTTCTCTCCTCCTCTTCATTTCTCCTTTTCTCCATTCCAAATTGCCAGGGCCAGGTGTAGTGCTGGACACTGCCCCACAGGTTTGAGAGATTGCCTTTAGGATGGAGTGATTGTCAGCTCATATTTTGCTACATCCCCATCCAATTGCCTCATAGACCTTGGGGAGAGTCTCAGAGAAAATTAGTTTCCACTCATTTAAAATGGAAAGAATGGTGTGGCATTTCTCCTATGAGAGTGGCAAGGGGAAAAGACAAGAACAATGGACAACTAAAATATAAGGACCATCTGACTTTGTACAGTGCAGCCTAAGCCTAAATCTACACATGAATCATCATCTGACTTTAAGCAGATCTGGGTCAGGCCCACGTCATTTCTCACCAGGACCAATGTGATATTCTCCTGATGGGTCTTCTAGCTTCCTGGGAGGCTCCCTCTCTGTCTATCTACCTTGTATACTTCAAGCAGGGTGACCCTGATTGTTCAACCTCACTGTGCATAAGGAACATGCAGGGGCTTATACAAACTACAGATGCCAGGCCTCCTTCCTCAGATATTTGGTTTCAATTGGTTTGAGGGTAAAGCCCAGATATACCTTTTTTTTTTTTTTTGTATTTTTCTGAAGCTGGAAACGGGGAGAGATAGTCAGACAGATTCCCGCATGCGCCCGACCGGGATCCACCTGGCACGCCCACCAGGGGTGACGCTCTGCCCACCAGGGGGCAATGCTCTGCCCCTCTGGGGCATCGCTCTGTCGCGACCAGAGCCACTCTAATGCCTGGGGCAGAGGCCAAGGAGCCATCCCCAGCACCCAGGCCATCTTTGCTCCAATGGAGCCTCGCTGCGGGAGGGGGAGAGAGAGACAGAGAGGAAGGAGAGGGGGAGGGGTGGAGAAGCAGATGGGCGCTTCTCCTGTGTGCCCTGGCCAGGAATCAAACCCGGGACCCCTTGCACGCCAGGCTGATGCTCTACCACTGAGCCAACCGGCCAGGGCCAGATATACCTGTTTTTAAAAAGGTCTTCAGGTGATTCCAGAGCACAGCCAGGGTAGAGAATCTTAGGAAAGGTTGTTAACATAGAGCTTGATTGTTTGGTTTGCTCCATCGCTCACTACCTGTTTGACTTTGGTAAAGCACTTATCCTCTCTGGGCTTCAGTTTCTTATCTGGTAAAATGAGAATATTAGTAATACCTCATAGCATTGTTATGATAGTAAAATATATATATATCTAAAATGATATAAACATAGGCATATATCTTTTATAATTCTCCGCTACCAACTGACTTATATATGAAAACTCCTTGTTTTGTCATTCAGTGTAACTTCACTGATACCCTTTCCATGCTTCACTGATACCCTTCTATTTCTACCCAAATAGAACCACTTTGCTATTCAAATCACAAACTGTTGCTTTCCCACTTTTGCCAGCAATTTCCTTAATTTTCAAAGAATGAGTGTCAATGTAACTGTGATGTTCCCATATGTGAATTAAGTACCGCATTTCCCCATGTATGAGATACATATTTTTTTTCGAAAAATTTTAGGTCTAAAAACTGGGTGCATCATTATAAAGTGGCTGTAGATTTTTTTTACTTGCATTTCCCGTCTTTTTGCACTTGTTTTTGCACTCATTGTTGAAGACAGTGATTCATCATCAGACACAGATGAGGACAAGCTAATGAATGGGAATTTTGACTGTGATAAAGAATTGTATGAATTTTATGATGAATAAAACGAGTTCAATAACTTTATGTAAGACTTGTTTTGGAGAGGACAAGATGGTGATGGAGTAGGCAGATATACCAACTTCCACCTCCCAGAACCAAAGTGGATTACAACTTAATTTTAAGAACCATCATCAGAAAAAACCAACTTTGGACTAAACTAAGAGGACTCTTCAACCAAGGAACACTGAAGAAACCACACTGAGACTGGCAGAAAAAGCAGAAATGTGGAGAGGGCTGTCCAGCTCCCTGGAGTGAACAGCAGCCCAGAGAGACTTGTGTGGTGGAAAGTGAGTTTAGCAGAGAGGGGAGGGTCCTGAGCCCCAGGAACAAAGCCCCAGCCTGCAGACCCAGAGCCTAGAAGAGGTGTATGGACAGTATTTAGCTGGAAAAAAAGTCAGGATACTGTTTGTGAGAAAGAGACTGATTTCTCAGACCCAGGATTCTTCTTAAAGGGACCGCGCAGAAAACCTCTCTCACAACCACTCACCTGGGGCTCCGGGGGATGGGGAGAGAGGAGAGGACCAGAGAAGCGGGAAGAGAGTGTAATCTAGGAGGCACAGGGAGAAACACTTTGAGGGATAGCCATCCTAACCCCTGGGCTGAGTCACTCCCAAATCTGAAGTGAATATTTCCCCTGGAAACAGTAATATCAGCAAAGGGAAGCAGGACACCAGCCAAGCAAGCTCTCCCAAGGCACTCAGAGCAGAGTTGCTAAGAAGGAGGGAGCCTTTGGGACTACAGTAGTGAGTGTTAGGATCTGAACTGCAGCGCTCCCACCCACACGGCTGAGGGCTCTCCTGAGGGCGGGGGGTGGGACACGGAAGCGTGGTTTTGTTGGTAAGGGCAGAAGCCGGCTAGCCACCACTGAGACCCAGGTGTGAGCTCAGTCTTGCCTGGCTGGGGAGGAGGGGACATATGAAAGTGGTCAAGCCCAGCTGTGGACCACCTACAATCCAGCCTGCAGGGGAAGGGCAGGAGCCTTGGAAGGGGTGGAGACCCACCCTTGAGCAAGGGCACAGGAGTGCAGCCTCGCCCAGTGGTAACTGAGGCTTGCAGCCTGATGCAGGATCCAGCTCCTTCCATGAAGGTGGAGCAAAAGCCCAGAACAGGCAGAGTCCAGCTACTGAGCAAGTGCATGCAGCCCTGCCCTGCCTTTGGAGCCAAGGTTTGCAGTCATCCCGCAAGCAGGCTCCTCCCGCAGGGGCAGGGCAAAAGTACAGAATCAGGCAGAGACCCACAGCTGAGCAAAGGTGCTCAACCTTGCCCTCAGGGCCAAGGCTTGTGGCTGGGTGCAGAGCATAACCCCACCCACATGGGCGGGGTGAAAGCCAAGGCCACTGAGGCTTATACACCCGAGCAGGTGATCACAGCCCCTCCCATGAAGGAGAGGTGGAAACCACAGCAAAGCCCCAGTGGGCTGATACCAGAAACTCCCATACCTGAACACCCTAGGAAGCAGCAGCAGAGGCGGTGGTGGGCCTGCAGACAGACCACACCTAGGGAACACAGAGGCCACATCCAGTGGACTCCAGTGGCCAAAACCTTCTTTTACACAGACAAAATGGGAAGGCAGAGAAATGCAACACAAATGAATCAAGAGAAATCCCCAGGAAAGGACCTGAATAAGTCAGATATAACTAAATTACCGGATCCAGAGTTTAAAATAACAATTGTTAGGATGCTCAAAGATCTTAGAACAACAATAGATGGTCATTACGAACACCTAAATAAAGAGATAGCAAATATAAAAAAGGACATTGAAATAATAAAAAATATCAGGCAGAAATTACAAATACAATATCAGAAATGAAGAACACAATGGAAGGAATTAAAAGCAGGATAGATGAAGCTGAGAATCGAATCAGTGAGTCAGAGGACAAGATAAATGAAGGCACAGAAGCAGAGCAGAAAAAAGAAAAGAGACTCAAAAATTCTGAGGAAACTCTAAGAGAGCTCTGTGACAACATGAAGAGAAATAACATCTGCATCATAGGGGTTCCTGAAGAAGAAGAGAAAGAACAAGGAATAGAGACTTTATTCAAACATATCATAGCTGAAAACTTCCCTAAATTAAGGCAGGAAAACATCTCACAAGTTCAAGAAGCACAGAGAACTCCATTAAAGAGAAACCCAAAGAAATCTACACCAAGACACATCATAATTAAAATACCAAAACTAAGTGATAAAGAGAAAATACAGTGTATCTGTAAAGTCATGGTGCACTTTTGACAGGTCACAGGAAAGCAACAAAAGATGATAGAAATGTAAAATCTGCACCAAATAAAAGGAAAACCCTCCCAGTTTCTGTAGGATGATGTGACAGCATGTGCGCATGTGCAGATGATTACGTAACACCGTGTATACAGCGGAGAAACCCATGGCCATGCCAGTAGAGATGTGGACAGTACAGAGGAAAGTTCAGTGTGTTCTGTGGCTCGCTAAATTTGAATCCGTGACCAAAGTGCAACGTGAATATCGGCATGTTTATAATGAAGTGCCACCACATAGGAATAACATTAGTCAGTGGGATAAGCACTGGAAGGAAACCAGCAGTTTGGTGGAGAAATTCCATTCTGGTAGGCCATCAGTCAGTGACGAGTCTGTAGAGGCTATATGGGATAGCTACCTAAGGATCCCTAAAATATCTGTGCATGAGCTCACATCAAACTGCACTGAAACAGAGAGAGTTTTCCTTTTATTTGGTGCAGATTTCACATTTCTATCATCTTTTGTTGCTTCCGGTGACTGGTCAAAAGTGCACCATGACTTTACGGACACACTGAATTAAAAGTTGCTAGAGAAAATAAGGCTATCACCTACAAAGGAGCCCCCATAAGGATGACTTCTGACTTCTCAACAGAAACACTTGAGGCCAGAAGGGAATGGCAAGTAATATTCAAAGTAATGCAGAACAAGAGACTACAACCAAGACTACTTTATCCAGCAAGGCTATCATTTAAAATTGAAGAAGAAATAAAAAGCTTTCCAGGCAAAAAACAAAAACAAACAAACAAAAAAAAACACTCTAGAAATTCACTATAACCAAACCAATGCTGCAAGAAATGCTAAAGGGCCTGTTGTAAACAGATCAAAGGGGAAAAGAATAAAAGAATATAGCAAAAGAGGAATACAGGTTTAAAGAATAAAATGGCAATTAACAACTACATATCAATAATAACCTTAAACGTAAATTGATTAAATGATCTGATCAAAAGATATAGGGTAGCTGCGTGGATAATAAAACAGGACCCATACATATGCTGTTTACAAGAGACACATCTTAAAACAAAAGAGGCACATAGACTGAAGATAAAAGGATGGAAAAAAAATATTTCATGCAAATAGAAATAAAAAAAAAGCTGGAGTAGCAATACTTATATCAGACAAAATGGACTTTAAAACAAAGACTATAGTAAGAGATAAAGAAGGTCACTACATAATGATAAAGGGAGCAATCCAACAGAAAGATATAACCATTATAAATATCTATGCACCTAATATAGGAGTACCTAAATATATAAAGCAGACTTTGATAGATTTAAAGGGTGAGATCAACAGCAATACTATAATAGTAAGGGATTTTAATACCCCACTAACATCACTAGATAGATTCTCAAGAAAGAAAATTTACAAAGAAACAGCAGACATAAAGGACACACTAGATCAACTCAATTTAATAGATATTTTCAGAACCTTTCACCCAAAAGTAGCAGCATATACATTCTTTTCAAGTGCTCATGGTAGATTCTCTAGTACAGACCACATGTTAGGGCACAAAAGCAGTCTCAACAAATTTAAGAAGATTGAAATCATATTGAGCACTTTCTCTGATCACAATGACATGAAACTAGAAATCAACCACAACAGAAAAACTGAAAAATACTCAAACACTTGGAAACTAAATAGCATGTTATTAAATAATGACTGGGTTAACAATGAGATCAAAGAAGAAATAAAAAACTTCCTTGCAACGAATAAAAATGAACATACAACACCTCAAAATTTATGGGACACAGCAAAAGCAGTCCTGAGAAAGAAGTTCATAGCATTACAGGCATACCTTAAGAAGCTGGAAAAAGCTCAAATAAACAACTTGACCCTACATCTAAAAGAACTAGAAAAAGAACAGCAAGTAAAGCCCAGAGGTAGTAGAAGGAAAGAAATAATAAAGAACAGAGCTGAAATAAATGACATAGAGGCTAAAGAAACAATATAGAGGATCAATGAAACCAGGAGATGGTTCTTTGAAAAGGTAAACAAGATTGATGAACCTTTAACCAGACTCACCAAGAAAAAAAGAGAGAGGAATCAAATAAATAAAATTAGAAATGAGAGTGGAGAAATAACAGCTGACATAACAGAAATACAAATTATTGTAAGAAATTCTATGAAGAATTGTGTGCCAAAAATCTAGACAACTTAGATGAAATGGACAAATTCCTTGAAACATATAATCTTCCAAAAATTAATCTGGAAGAATCAGAAAACCTAAACAGTCTGAATACAACCAATGAGATCAAAACCGTTATCAAAAAACTCCCAAAAAAGAAAAGTCCTGGGCCTGATGGTTTCACAAGTGAATTCTATCAAATATTCAAAGAAGAACTAACTCCTATCCTTCTCAAGCTATTTCAAAAAATTCAAGAGGAAAGAAGACTTCCAAGCTCCTTTTATGAGGCGAGCATAATTCTGATTCCAAAACCAGGCAAAGACAACACAAAGAAAGAAAATTATAGGCCAATATCCCTGATGAATTTAGATGCTAAAATCCTCAACAAAATATTAGCAAACCGGATCCAGCAATATATGAAAAAAATCATACACCATGATCAAGTGGGATTTATTTTTGGGAGGGAAGGCTGGTACAATATTTGTAAATCAATCAATGTGATTTATCACATAAACAAAAGGAAGGAGAAAAACCACATGATAATTTTAATAGATGCAGAAAAAGCATTTGATAAAATCCAGCACCCATTCATAATCAAAACTCTCAGGAAAGTGGGAATACAGGGTACATACCTTAACATGATAAAGGTCGTCTATGACAAACCCACAGCCAACATCATACTCAAGGGGCAAAAATTAAAAGCAGTCCCCTTAAGATCAGGAACAAGGCAGGGGTCCCTTTTTCACTACTCTTATTCAACATAATCTGGAGGTCCTAGCCACAGCAATCAGATAAGAAAAAGAAATAAAGGCATCCAAATTAAAAAAAGAAGTAAAATTGTCATTATTTGCAGATGATATGATACTGTACATAGAAAACCCTAAAGTCTCAGTCAAAAAACTACTAGACCTGATAAATGAATTCAGCAAGGCGGCAGGATATAAAATTAATACTCAGAAATCAGAGGCACTTTTATACACTAACAATGAACTGTCAGAAAGAGAAATTAAGAAAACAATCCCCTTCACCATTGCAACCAAAAAAATAAAGTACCTAGGAATAAGTTTAACCAGGGAGATTAAAGACTTGTACTTGGAAAATTATAAAACATTGATAAAAAGAATCAGGGAAGATACAAACAAATGGAAACATACACTGTGCTCATGGTTAGGAAAATAAACATAATTAAAATGTCTATATTACCCAAAGCAATTTATAAATTTAATGCAATAACAATTAAAATACCAATGACATACTTCAAAGATATAGAACACATATTCCAAAATTTATATGGAACCAAAAAAGAACACGAATAGCCTCAGCAATCTTGAAAAGGAAGAATAAAGTGGGAGTTATCACACTTCCAGATATCAAGTTATACTACAAGGCCATAGTACTCAAAACAGCCTGGTCCTGGCATAAGAACAGGCATATAGATTAATGGAACAGAACAGAGAACCCAGAAGTAAACCCACACCTTTATGGACAACTGATATTTGACAAAGGAGGTAAGGAAATACAATGGAGTAAAGACAGCCTCTTCAACAAATGGTGTTGGGAAAATTGGACAGCTACCTGTAAAAAAATGAAACTAGACCACCAACTTACACCATTCACAAAAATAAACTCAAAATGGATAAAAGACTTAAATGTAAGCTGTAAAACTATAAGCATCTTAGAAGAAAACCTAGGCAGTAAGCCCTCTGACATCTCTCGTAGCAATATATTTGCCAATTTATCTCCACGGGCAAGCGATATAAAAGGATAAACAAATGGGACTATATCAAACGAAAAAGCATTTGTGCAGTTAAAGACAATAAGAACAGAATAAAAAGACAAACTACACAATGGGAGAACATATTTGATAATATGTCTGATAAGGGGTTAATAAGCAAAATTTATAAAGAACTTGTAAAACTCAACACCAGGAAGACAATCCAATCAAAAAGTGGGCAAAAGAAATTAATAGACACTTCTCCAAAGAGGACATACAAATAGCCAATATACATGTAAAAAATGCTCAACATCACTAATCATTAGAGAAATGCAAATTAAAGCCACAATGAGATATCACCTCACACCAGTCAGAATGGCGCTCATCAACAAAACAACACAAAATAAGTGCTGGTGAGGATGTGGAGAAAAGGGAACCCTCCTGCACTGCTGGTGGGAATGCAGACTGGTGCATCCACTGTGGAAAACAGTATGGAGATTCTTCAGAAAATTAAAAATCAAACTGCCTTTTGACCCAGCTATCCCACTTTTAGGAATATACCTCAAGAACACCATAGCACTGTTTCAAAAGGAGAAATGCACCCCCATGTTTATGGCAGCATTGTTCACAATAGCAAAGAACTGGAAATAGCCCAAGTGTCCGTCAGTGGACGAGTGGATTAAAAAGCTTTAGTACATATATAATATGGAATACTATTCAGCCATAAAAAATGATGACATCAGATAATTTACAACAACATGGATGGACCTTGATAACATTATACTGAGTGAAATAAGTAAATCAGAAAAAACTAAGAACTATATGATTCCATACATAGGTGGTACATAAAAATGAGACTCAGAGACATGGACAAGAGTGTGGGTCAGGGAGGAGGGGAGGGGCATAAAGAAAACCAGTTAGAAGGTGACAGAAGACAATTGGACTTTGGGTGATGGAAATGCAGCATAATCAAATGTCAAAATAACTTGGAGATGTTTTCTCTGAACATATGTACCCTGATTCATCAATGTCACCCCATAAAAATTAATAATGATAAAAAAGTATTGTTGAAAAAAAAAAGACTTGTTTTTTCAAATTTTGGGCCCCCAAATTAAGGTGCATCTTATACATGGGGAAATACGGTATGTGCTATGGTGCATTGGTAATGGGGTTCTGCCATTCACTGTGTGGGTTTCTGCCAATTCACCCACCTAAGTCTCTTCTAGGTTGTGAAGTTATGCCGGGAGTGCCTGGAGAAGCAGGAGTCGGTGTTTTCTGACAGCAATATCTACATGCTGAGGATGCAGAGCATTGTCTCGGAGGTCCTGTCCTACCTCCAGGCGTTTGAGGAGGCCTCATACTATGCCAGGAAGATGGTGGATGGCTATATGTAGGTGACAATCCTCAGTCTCAAATAGTTCCTATAAATGTGTCTATTCCAGGCAGGCCAAATAGATGGCACACATGTTGCTACCTCTCCCTACTGTACCACAGCTGGCATCAGTAATGGGAGCTTTTGACATCAGAGCCTTTTTATCATAGTGCCCCTAATAGTAATGACCAAATAATTGGAGCTGGTACTCGAGATGAACCTTCTTTGTCATCCCTGGTTTTTCCCAGACCCTCCAGCTCATCTGTCACTTGATGGTGTCTTCTGCTTTTGATTTCTGTAAAGCTAGGTCCAGCTTGAATTTAAGTGCTTAGAAAGGCTTTCTCACTAATAGTCAACACAGAAAATCCTGCAAGCTTTCTTTTATTTAAAAAAAATAGAGGTATCAGCCATTCTTATAAATAATAAAATATAATGCCCTTCCCTTCCCTCTGCAATGTCCTCTCTGTCCACATCGGCTTATAAATTTGTTTTTCTGGCCAAGCAAGTACATTGGTACAAGAATGTTCATTTTTTTTGGGGGGAGGAGGACATAAATAAAATGTGAGAAAAATATATAACATGTTAAAAGGAAGTTCTGTTAAGATGCCATGAGGGAAAATACAATTCTGTCCCAAGTAGGACATTCACGGTTTTTTTTCCCTTTGAACTTTCTACTGCTTTCCAGGAAGAAGGGCTGGGCTGCACCGCAGACTCGTGGCTTTCTGTCATAAAGTTCAGAGTATAATCCTGATTCTTTTTCCCCATGAGGATGTGGCTCAAGTGGCTCAGGCCAGAGCCTCAGCTCTTACAGCTTCACTGTGTAGGATTCTGTCAATTCACCCACCTCTCTGTGCCTCAGTGCCCTCCCAGCAGGCTGCATATGCTTCACAGCACTGGCGGGAAAGCAGATGGACTTCAGTGACAGTATTTTATAAGTTGTCTAATACTCTGCAGATATAAGAAAGGTTGGGATTCTGATTATTTCATATACCCCTACAGGAAACTCTATCACCCCAACAATGCCCAATTGGGCATGGCTGTGATGCGGGCGGGACTGACCAACTGGCATGCTGGTAACATTGAAGTGGGGCACGGTATGATCTGCAAAGCTTATGCCATTCTCCTGGTGACACATGGACCCACTCATCCAATTACCAAGGACTTAGAGGCAAGTAGTATCTGGATGCTGGGCCTCCCTGCCTACTCTGAGCTCTCTGCATAAGTTCCTACAACCTTAGGTGGGACCTAAATACAGGTGCTGGTGTTCAAATCCAGGTGCCACCTTGACAGTTACTGGAAGAAAACTCCCTCCGCTGAGAGCAACCCTCAGTTGCTCTGTTAGGGATTTGACTCCCTTTCCCTAACAAACTGAACCATGCCAGGTCATTAGACCCCCAGTGGATGTCTCCTGTGAGGGGGTACAATTGAATCTTGGTGACTGAGAGTCATTTACCCCATTGTCTGCCCTTTCCAAAGGGTTCCAAGGTAGGTCAGAGACCAATATGTCCTGGAGGTCTGTCATCACTGTTTATGGTGTATCTGCGTCCCACAGGCCATGAGGATGCAGACGGAGATGGAGCTGCGCCTGTTCCGCCAGAACGAGTTTATGTACCACAAGATGCGCGAGGCTGCTCTGAACAACCAGCCCATGCAGGTCATGGCTGAGCCCAGCAGTGAGCCAGCACCAGCTCTGTTCCATAAAAAGCAATGAGGACCTGCTGACGGATGGGGGGAGGGCACCATGGTGGGGAACTGGGGAAACATTCTGGAGGTCGTGAGCTTCTGGGGAGACCCCTGATGAGGAAGTCATAGTACTGCTCTGTGTTCCCCAGTGTCATTTGGGTTTTTTAAATTTAATTCAACTTAACTCATCCAACAGCCAACTTCATCCTACAAATATTTATTGGGTAGTAGGCCTTAGAGATGAAGAAGCTCCAAAAGTAGCTGGGAGGTGAAATGTTAACAGACGATTAAAGTGCTGTGTAATAATAATGCAGTGGTAACTATGGAGGAAGTGGTGCAGTCTAGGGCATGTCTGGTGTGTGTGTGTGCAGTGTGGAATGTCATGGAGCAGATGGCATTGGAGCTGAGAGGCAGGTGCTTGGAGTCTCAGGCAGCTGCTCACCCACATGTGCAGGTGTCTATCGGGCTGCTGGTCTCACCCAAGGTCTGGAATATTCAGGATTTGGCTGACTAGGATGGGTGATGTCCAGTTTCATTAGGTAAGCGTGGAGTTAAGAAGTGGCTGTGTTGGCCATTTAGGTTCTTTTTAGAAAACTGAAACCTCTTCAGGATGGTGCATACTTGGGAAGAGGTGGGGGCTTTGCCCAAATCACTTGAGCCTCTGTTTGAGGTTTGGTTTCCATGTATTATTCTGAAACTATTTCTAGAACACAGAGAGGGAGTATCTCCTTTCTTCAACCTTAATGCCAAACCTGTGATTCCCTGTGATGAGGGGCTACCTGGACAATAGCTGAGATTTTTCTGGCCATTGGCCTGCTAAGATTGAAGAAGTCTTTACAGGGTGAAGCTGAGGGAGAAACTTGGAAATATACATACCTGAAGATCACAGGTCCAGAAGGATTGGCCTTTGAAGGTTTTATTTTGTTACATCTTTACCAGCTTAGACTTCATCACTGGCCCCGTAGTAAATCTCTATTCTCAGTAAGGGCTTGACTTGCTTAATTTATTTTACTGACCACGCTCTGGAGCCGTCGCTGCTCTTCTCACAAGAGGAAATGTCTAATCTGGATTCTGCATACTGGGGTAGGAGCTCTTTGTAGATGTGACCAACTTGCCTTCATTTTGGGCAAGGCTGCTTGGTTGCCACTCATGATTAAGGGTTATGGGAATCAACCAATCCAGTGTCCTGTTATCTTCTAGGATCCTTCACTTCTCACCAATATTTTGGGGGATCCTGAGGCAGCACCCTCCATTTGGGGCTATCATCAAGTCTCCTTTACCACTTGGGGCCACCTTTGACCCCAGAACTCTAGCTAACAAATGATTGCTCCAGGCCCATTATGTCATCTCTGCCAAAAGTGTTAGTTTCTCCATCTCCACCCTTCATCCTCAGAATGACTCACTGCCTCCCTCTGAACCTGTCCAAATGGCTCTGAGAGTATACCAAAGACTTTCTCTAAAAATATGCCATCTTTCTAAAAAATAATTATGGCATTTGTTTTTTCTTTGAGGATACTCCTTCCCTAGAAGCTTCCACAGCCTCAATGCCACAGGCCTGGAGATGGCACCGGCATTCTCCCAGGACCCAACTGGCACATTCAAATGTTCACCCTTCCACTCTCACATAAAACCTGCCCCCATGCCTTCTCTCCTTCTTTGTGACTGTTGTCTGGTAAGTCCCTATATTCATGGTCTTACTTTCCATTCCCTCTTCCTCAAACTTAGTGTCTCCCATGTCCATGTCCCCCGGTCATCTAATCCTCTTCCTTCATAGATTTTTTTGTTTACCTGGTTACAATTATCTGTCTATTTTTTCCATTAATACTCTTTTCTGACCACACCCTGTCCTTACCCATACATTTTCCATTTTTAATGTTTACATTTATGGTCATTGCTTCCAACCTTTTCACCTCTTTCTGTCTCTTTTTTCCACCCCAAATTACTATAGATGTCACATGTACTCTGTGTTTCACACTCCTCCTGTCTTCACTTCCAGATCAGCCAGTTCTTCAGCCCTCCTTCCCCTTCGCCCATTCTCCTTTCCTGCCTGACAGAGTCCCAAACCTGGATTGATTCAGCTGTCTTGTTTTCCTCTACTGCACCTGGAGATGCTGAGCACGGCTAGGCAACAAGCACAGCCACAGGTACCTCAATGGACTCCTCCTCTCCAACTCAGCTGGTCCCTGGCTGCAGCCCAGAAGCAGTTCATTGGCTTTCCTCCCTTGTGCCTTGGCCCTTGGCCTTCACTTCTGCCTTCAAATCCTCTGCTTTCAGCTTCTCACTTCTTGCTCCAAGAGAATACAGAGACCGAAACAAGGGCTTCCCTCAGTTCCTCTTCCTACATTCACACACGTCCTGTCTGCACCTGGCCTCCTCTCCCCTCCTCTTCACCTGAGCTCCTCCCTCCCCTAGGTCCTTGGGGCTTTGCTTCACCTGCTACTCCTTCTCCACCCTGGATCCTTGACATTGTTCTGTCCCCTGGCTTCTTCAGTGCAGTCAATGAACATGTTGGGGATAATCTTCAGTAATAATTTTTACAGCTGAGTATTTTTTTAAAAAAAGATTTGTCTCTCACAGTTATTATCTTCTTTTCTTTACTTTTGATTTCTTCCTGACACCTCTGCAGCCTGGCTTCCTGAACTGCACTGAAATAGATTTCACTAAGGCCAACTCTATGGATATTTTTAGTCCTTGCGTTATGTGGCATCTCTGCCTCAGTTGACACTCCCAGCGCTTGATTTCTGGAACACTGCCTCCTCTGATGGCTCTCAGTCTTCCTCTCTGTCCTCATTTCTCCACATGCCCTGGTGCATTGGTATTTCCTGTAGTTGGTTTCGTTCATCCTGGTCACTCTTAGTTTAATTGCGTCTAAGTCTGTGCACACTTTCTGTATGAGCTCAGCAGGCCCTTGGTTTCTTCACCACCTGAGTTCGATACTTTGTGTGTGTGTGTGTGTGTGTGTGTGTGTGTGTGTGTGTGTGTGTGTGTGACAGAGACAGAGAGAGATAGAGACAGAGAGGGACAGATAGGAACAGACAGACAGGAAGGGAGAGAGATGAGAAGCATCAATTCTTTGTTGTGACACCTTAGTTGTTCATTGACTGCTTTCTCATATGTGCCTTGATAGGGGGAGTGGGGGCTATAGCAGACCGAGTAACCCCTTGCTCAAGCCAGCGACCTTGTGCTTTAAGCCAGCAACCTTTGGGCTCAAGCCAGGGACTTGGGGTCATGTCTATGATCCCTCGTCCAAGCCAGATGAGCCTACGCTCAATCCTGTGACCCCTGTGACCTTGGGGTTTCGAGCCTGGGTCCTTTTCATCCCAGTCTGATGCTGTGCCACCACCTGGTCAGGTCAGTCTGATACCTTTAAATTCATATTTCCCAACCTTGCTCTAGGCCCCCACACTCTCTTGAACATTCTGCAGGCACATCCTCAACACAAACTCAGCACATCCAAAACAAGTTGTTTCTCTTTCTCCTCAGCACACCACCTGAGAATACCTGACTTCTCTGACTTCAGCTGCATCCTAGACTTTGGTCAATCCCATACACTCACGGATCCCTGAATGACCCATGTTCTCTGCACCTCTCTTTGAGTTTTCTATCTAAAATACCTAAAACCTTCCAACTCCTATTCATCTTTCAGCATACAGTTTAGAAATCACCTCATCTGTGAAGCCTTCCTTGAAGCCTTTGATTCAGCTGGCTGCCTGTCTGAGTCTCCCATGTAACCCCTGAATCCCCCATTGTAACTATCTTAATCATAAAGGCATTATAATTGCCTTTTTACTTCTCTGCCTACTCTATCAGATTGTGAGCTCCTAAAAGGCAGGGATTGTGTCCCTTTATTCATCTTTCTATCCCCAGAACCTAGCACAGGTCCTGAACTATAGTAGGTGCTCAGTTAATGTGTGTTAATGAATGAATGAATGAATTTGCTTGTCTCAGAGCAGAAGAGACATTAACTGTGTATTTTGAGGTTTTTATGTTTTAACAAAGCCATTAAATCCAGTTTCCAAGCAACTATGTGTGGCTTCTTTCTTTATGACAGTCATTTATTTTGTTTTATTTTATTTTATTTCATTTCATTTTATTTTATTATTGATGAGAGAGGGACAGAGAAGGGGTGAGAGAAAGAGACAGGAAGGTAGAAAGAAAGGTAAAAGAGAGATGAGAAGCATCAACTGGTAGTTGCTTCATTTTAAGTGTTCACCAACTGCTTCTCATATGTGCCTTGACCAGGGGCTTAAACCAAGCCAGTGACCCTTTGTTCAAGCCAGTGACCTTGAGCTTCAAGCCAGGGACCTTTGGGCTCAAGCTGGCAAGCCCATGCTCAAGCTGGTGACTTTGGGATTTTGGACCAGGGACCTCAGCATCCCAGATTTACGCTCTGTTTACTGCACCACCACTGGTCAGGCATGACAGTCTATTTAGAGAAGCACTGTCTAATAGAACTTCTGTGTTGATGGAAATGGATCACATCTGTGTTGTCCAGTACAGTCGCTACTAGTGGCATATGACTATCGAGCATTTGAAATGTGTCTAATATGAGAGAAGAAGTGATTTTTTTTTAAGTGAGAGAAGGGGAGATGGAGAGACAGAGTCTGCATGTGCCGCAACCAGGATCCACTTAACAACCCCCGTCTGTGGCCAGTGCTCGAATCAACTGAGCTATCCTCAGTGCCCTGGGCCAATGCTTGAACCAACTGAGCTACTGATTGCAGAAGGGGAAGAGAAAGAGAAGAGGGAGAAGGAGAGGAAGAGAAGCAGACAGTAACTTCTGTTGTGTACCCTGACCGGGAATTGAATCCAGGACATCCATATGCCAGGTTGCCGCTTTTTTCACTGAGCCAACTGGCCAGGGTTGCAGTGAATTTTTTATTTTATTTAATTTCAATTCAAATAGCCAATGTGGGTAGTGGGTAGTGGTTACTCTATTATAGACAGTGAAACTTTAGAGAATACTTTAGTACAGTGTGTGCGTGTGTGTGTGTTTGTATTTTTTCCAAAGTTAGAAGCAGGGAGGCAGACAGACTCCCTCATGCGACTGGGATCCACCAGGGGGCGATGCTCTGCCCATTTGGGGCATTGCTCTGTTGCGGCCAGAGCCATTCTAACGCCTAAGGTGGAGGCCATGGAGCCATCCTCAGCACTTGGGCCAACTTTGTTCCAATGGAGCCCTTGCTGAGGGAGGGGAAGAGAGAGATAGAGAGGAAGGAGAGGGGGAAGAGTGGAGAAGCAGATGGGCACCTCTCCTGTGTGCCCTGGCCAGAAATCGAAGTGCGGTCTTCCACATGCCGGGCCAATGCTCTACTGCTGAGCCAACTGGCTAGGGCCTACTTTGGTATAGTTTTTAAGACTATGAACACTGAGACAAATTAAGTTTATATCACAAGCTATTAGCTTGGACTGGTCATTTCACCCATGCTTCAGTTTCCTCATTTCTACCTACCATTTAATGTTGCTGTGAGAATTAAAATTTTTACTTTTTGAAGATTTTTTTTAAAGCTGGGGACAGTGAAATAAGGAAGGGCCTAGAATAGAAGCAGCAGCAAGAGAGAGACTAGGTGGGGCTGCTTTGGCTCCGTAGAAAACTTAAGGGAAAGAAATGAGCCTCCACTGGGAAGTCAGGGGAAAGGGCGCCTTGGAGACTAGTTCAGGGGATTAGCCCTGACCGAGCTGCTGCTGCCCATTTCTCCCCTGGTTGCAAATCTGTGAAGACCCTTAGAGTTTAGATGATGCACATCTGCGGGGAAAAGATGGGGAAGGGAAAGGAAAGGCATGGGCATACTCCCAGGAGGGAGAGAGTTGAGAATTAAATTTTTTAACTTAAGCCCTAGAAGAGTGCCTGATCTGTCATAAGTACTCCATAAACACTCCAACCATGCTACTTGATTGTTGGGGTGTCCTTTCTCCTAATCAGAAAGTGAAGGTAAAGGATAGAGATAAGCTATGGCATGCTGGAATCAGCTCTTACCAGCTTGTGAGAGCTGACTGTGCACATCTCTTCCCAACTCTTCATCATCACCATCAAATTGATACCTTGGCATTGGCCATAGTGGGAATATTTACACCATGGTAATCAGCTTAATTTTAAAGAACACATTAACTGGTAGTGTTGTCAATCTATAAAAATTGGGTTTGCTACATGGAAGTAGCAGAATGGATAGTTAAAGATCATTAAAAAAATCTTTACTTAACCTGGGGTGAAATCTGAATTCTGAAACCTCTGCCCCTAGGGTCATAACAAACCAGTCTAAAATCTCTGATCACTACCCTTCAGAGTAAGCCACCTGCCCACGGCACCACCAATGTATTGACAGACACATATATTAAAGTCCAGATACAGCCACTGCTTGGGAGAATTACTCAGGGTTTACTTCTCTAAAGGGTGCAGAAGGGACTCCATATAGTTAGGGTCCAGCAAAAAGAACAGTAACATTTCTGTGGGCAGTCAGAGGTACAAGCTTCTGGACCACAATATGCATAGTTGTGGATGATAACCTCATTCACAGTGTGTAAAGGGAACATCACTTCTGAAAGCTCCCTTGTTCCCTTCTGGCCCAGTATGACACATAAATCATCCAGTTGCACACTGTCCAGCCCACCTCCTCCTCAGAAAACCACAACATGCAGCAGGGCCACAGGCCATCACCTGGGCTCACTGACTCTGACATGAACTCAGTCTCTGTAGTCAGCCTTGACCTCCCCACCTCACAGGGCTTACTCTGAAGATGTTCTGGTTCAGGCATAGTTTCTCAGCTGTCTTTATGGGTTGTACTTGTTGCCTCTTGCTATAACAAATTACCACAAACTTAGTGACTTAAAATAATGCAGATTTACTATTGACAGTTCTGGAGGTCAGAAGTCCAAAATGGGTCTCACTGGGTTAAAATCTAGGTGTCAGCAGAAGAATATGTTTCTTGCTCTTTTCAGCTTCTCAAAGCTTCTTCAATGCCCACATTCTGTGGCCCACCAGCCAGCAATTATGTCCATCCTTCTCTGACCCTCCTGCCTTCCTCTTTCACTTATCAGAACCCTTGTGATTACACTGAGCCTGCTGGGATCATCCAGGATAATCTCTTCCTCTCCAAGTTACCTTAATCACATCTACAAAGTCTCTATTGCCATGTAAGTCAACCCATTCAAAGGTCTGGGAGTTTGCACATAGCCATCTTAGAAGGCCATCATTCTGCCTAGCCAGCTGTCTTGCTAGCGAGACCTTGGACCAGACATGTGGGCACAGCTGCAAGCCTCTGAGCAGAAGATTTGGGACTTGAATCCTGACTTCCAGGCTCCAGGAGAATGACTCTTTGTTCCTATACATCACATTGACAGTCATGTCCAATCTACCCTCTTTCTCTTCCTCGTTTACCAAAACAGGATTTCTAAATTTTCTCTTAGCACACCACAGCCCTGTCTCACTGCTTCCCTTCTGCCCACAGTTCTGGGCAGGTGTGGCATGCGTGGAATCCCTCTGTAGACCCTGAGCCTTCCTGGGCATGGCAAAGAGACCATGGGGCAGTGCAGTGAACTGCAATTTGAAGCAGCAGCTAGAATTTCAGATATGTGGTATGTGTCCTTTGCTGGCACTTGTATTTGGCCTTGCAAGACAGTTCTTTGCATTTTATTTACCACTTGCCTTGTTAAAGTGTGTGTTTCTTGAGCAGAAGAATTTTGTCTTCTTCATGGTAGTAGTAGTTGTTCAGGCAATTCCTACTCAACTTGTTTGTACTGAACTCACCCATCATTTCCCTCCAGACCTTCAATCACCAGCTCATTATCCACTTAGTTCCCCATGATCTGAGATATTATCTTAGATGCTTTCCTCTTCTTCACCCCTGTAATGAGCTTCTGTAGCTTGTCTTTTCAGCCCAACTTCTCCTGCTTCTGATAACAGTACTAGGTCTTCTTCTAGAGACATTGCTTCATATTATGAGGTTCTTAAAGGGGTCTGCTCAGGACAGGTTGGCTCAGGACTCTGCCTGAACCTATCATGACACAGCATTTCCTGACGTACAGTAGTGTGCTGGTAAATGGTTGTACCACTTTCTGATTTCCATGTTGTAAATACTCCTGCCATGACCAATGTCTAGCTACCAAGCTGTATGTTGAATTGGGAGTGGGTACTATCTCCCCCAGGACACATTTGCCAGGGCCCTTCTGAATTGGAGAAGCAGGAGTCCCTGCTCTTTGAGAATTCAAGCTTTCAGTTGTGACCCAGGAGGTGCTGATAGTCAGACTCACTGCTGTTTTTGGAAAGTTCAGGGAGAACATAGTTGGCATTGAGGAAGAAGTTGTTGATAGAGAGAAAAGTATTGATGACACTATTGTAAGGCTTTGGACTCCCCTAGTCTTTCCAGTTACATGTATTAGTGAACTGCCTCTCCCCACTACCTTAATTTGGGCCTCAGCTAGTTTAAGGAGCTTTCTTTCATTTGCAACTAAATGAGTTCCAGTCATGCTGGTTCGTCTCCATTTGCCCACGCTACCATCCATTTTCCATCCTTCTCTGCCCTGCTTTGTGCCCAGAAAGGCTGACCTCTGCTTTCTCAGCCAATAGGATGCAACATCAGGGGACAGAAGATGGGAAGAGAGAGAAGTGGGGTGTTATTGTCCACTGTGCTCTCTCTTCTCTGCCCCCTCCCTGCCCAACCAGGGCTCAGGTCCTGTTGGGTGGCTCTCTGATGGTGCCAGCTCTTACTAAGTTCCAGTAATGCTCATCCCCACATTATACTTTCAGGCCTATGGGTGGTAATGGCATTCTGTGGTCACTAACCTCTGAGCACCGCACTTACCTTGTCCACTTCCTTTACTCTAAATACACCCTTATAAATAGTGTTTGCATTGTTTTCATCGGGAGAGCCCTTTCAGTGTGTCTTATTTCCTGCAGACATATTCCTGATGTATATTTTTTTAAACACAGTTCTCATATTCAAATTACTAGAACCCATTAATTCCAATTCCTAAATGCTTTTAAAGCTCTCTGCTTCACTCCATTCTCCCAGGCATTTTAACTTAACTAGTTGCATCTGCAATTACCCTATTTTGAAATAAGGTCACATTTTAAAATATTAATAATAAGGGTTAGGACTTCAACATATAACTTTTGGTGAGATAAAACTTAACCCATAACAACTATCAGAGCCTGGTACAAGGTACTGCTCAAAGAAGTCATTCTTCTTCCACATTCTGCCTCTGCTTATAGCATGAAGGGGATTTCCTCCTGAACTTTCTCTGCCTACTTCTGGCACCTCTTGCTAAGCTCCTCACTCAGCCCTTCCCTAAGAGGGAGAATTATTCCTTTGGTTGGTCAGTGCTGGCTTTTTTGTTCATGTCACAGGTGGGTAAGGCCTCTCTGGCCACACTCATGGGCATGGCTCTCCTTTGTCCACCCAGCATTCCAGCTCTCTATACCCGGGAAGAACCACCCTTTGGGCCAGCACACCACATACCCTCTTGCTCCAGCTCCTAGGGAAGGTCATTCCAGAACTGTTTTACAGATCCAGCCACATTTCATGTTCCTTGCAGGGTTGCCCAATTGGGCAGCTTGGGGTCTGTTTCAGACCTCACCCTATTAGGAGGGAATGTGCAGGTTATCAAAGTTTATGGAAAATAGGTGATGGGTGTGTACTGATATCAATAATGGTCAAAGAAAGGCCATCAAGAAGAAAATACTTTTTTTTTTTTACAAAGTTTACTTTATTACATTAATTTTACACAGTAAAAGAATATGAAATGCAGACTTGTCTAAATTTTCTTGCTGATTCTTTTGAAGACAATGTCACCCAATGTCATGATCTGAAAGTCAGAAAAGAAATTATGCAATGTCCATCTGATATTCAATTGTGAAAGATAACTAAGCCATCAGAATAGCTCTAAGTATGCTAACATATGAAACAACCCAAAGACTACCCGTATGTTTTATAAGGCCAGAGAAAGTATTAGTCATCATTTCTAAAATTTCATACCAAGTCTTTGTCCCTTTATTTCCTCACTTAGAAAGTAATTCTGATTCTTACTGACTTCCTTTCTCCATTAATGGCTGTAAGAAGAAGAGTATCAAAACCAGCCTCATCCAATTCAATTTCTTAAAGTTTCATCAAGTGTCTACTATGTATCGAACACATGTGGAATAACGAGGACACATGTACATAGAAACACTAAGCACCCAGCCTGGGACATAATAAGTAGGGTATAATTTTTCTCCCTAAACTTGGAAGAATATAAAAACATTAGATTTCATGGGTTTATTAGGTTTTGAGTTTTTTAGGCATGTTCCTTTTTCCTCTTACCCCTCCCTCCCATTGATTCCCTTGAATAAGACTGTGGCAATGATGTGGGGTAATGTCATCAGAATTAAAAAGAATAGCTTCAGTAGCAATGGAATGGAATGAAAAGATCTGGGTTTGAACCTTAATTCTACAACTCATCATAGATGATCTTGGACAGGTCAACTTGTCTATTAAATCCCTCATCCTGCTTCCTTCGCAGATGTGAGAATTAGAGGAGATGGAGAATAGTAAAGGACAGTGGCCCGGGCTGAGCCCAGGGCAGATCATCTCCTAATCCCCTGCTGGTGCCTCCCTGCTTTGCTGTGAATGTGTGGGGGTGGGGGCTGGGGATCACATGTTTTATGGTTGACTCTCACCCTCTCCCTAGTTGAGGGATATTTCCACTCGAACCGAATGATGACAGAACCCTTGGACAACATTCTCCCCTAAAATTCAGGCTGGGGGCAAGGAAGAGCCAGGGGCATAATTGGTGGAGAAACACTGAGCTGAATCCAAGACAAACATGGCCAGCAGCCTTGCACTAATGGTGATGTGGCACACACAACGGGAGTGAGCCAGATTCATCAGCTGCAATAAAATTGTCATGAACATGATTCCCCTTAAATATGCCAAAAGGGAAGAGGCATTTATTGAGTACCTGGGTTTGTAGGTCACATAAAGCTCTCTGTCACTTCTCAGTGCTGAGGCAGAAGAGAAGGATTATGGCTAATATATATTGTAATATAAAATAGAAAAAGCAATGTAAGGGCCCAACTTTTGGCCAAAGTCTTCCCTGAATGTGAGTTCTGTGTCAATGAGAAGGGTTGTTCCATGGATGAGAGGCTCCACGAGGGCATGAAAGGATTTCTGTCTACCAGCTTGCAAGCATTTCTTGTGGCTCCATCCCAGTGCAGACCAAGGAAGCTGGGCAGGGCGGGTAGCTCTGCATGGCCCTGTGTCTCCTCTTGCCAAGCACCTCTCTTGCCCCATCTTATGTACGTTGGTGGAGGAAGGGTATGGCAATGAGCAGAGAAGGAAGTGGGAGAGGCTGGGGAGGTTAATCCTGACCAGGAACATGGTGGTGGAAAGACAGCCTGAAGGAACCTGGGAGAAGTGGCAAGTTCCAGCCGGGCTGCTGTTAGCACAGGTGGAGGTTTTGGTGAATTAGAAAAGGGTAGCCTTTCCTCAAGATTCTGTGCTTTATCTGTTAGAAAGGTACCTTAATGCACTGTACTGGTTTTGTTAAAAGAATACTCCTTACTGGCAGACACTGCAAAATTGTAACGAGTATACAGATCTAAACTGTCTGTAATGGGATTGGCTCCCTCTAAAGTTGTGCAGTTATGCAACTGTGGATGGCAGTCCTGTGGGATGGACCCCATTCAGAGGAACCCTAGCTCAGCCATTCCCTGGCTATTACTTGCCTCAGTTTCCCCATTTAGAAAATTCAGTGTTGCTGGGAAGATGGGAGATAATGTGTTTCAACTGCCTGGGACATAATGGGTCCTCAGGAAGTGGTCACAGAGACTAACACCAGGAAGGGTGGTGGGGAAGGCTGTCCCTTACTCTTTGCTTTTCTTCTCCCCTCCATCACTGGGAATCATAAGCTCAGAGCACAGACTTACACTGATGAGTGTGTCTCCATTGAATTCGCTCACGCACTTGATGCCTTTGAAACTTGTCACCAGTTTATTCTCACCTTCCTTCTGAACCACTGCCTGCGGGGGACAGAAGAGAGGGCCTGTGAGAAGGGTCTGGGCAGGAAGCAAGAGCCCTGATAATGAGGTCAGCTACTCTACCTGGGTCTCAGCTTACAATAACCACACCACTCATCTTCATATAAAGCCAACCTCCCAGCTACACAGAAGAGAAGGGCATTTGAGAACTAAAGAAAATGTGAGGTTTTCTTTTGTCAGACTTTAATTTATGGTATATTATCTAGAAATCAGCATAAGACACCTAAGTGGCTCAAATGCGAACACGAAAGTAAAATCGAGTAAAATCTCTGTTCTTCAAGCTAATGGAGAGGGTGGCTGTGAAACTGAACAGCTGGCCGGCTGGGAGAACACGTTTTGCTTTGTATACATTCTTTCTTCCAGCACATTGATCTTTCTTATCGAGGTTCCTTTTTCAAGCTTTATGCATCTGGAGAGAGGTAACAGGAACTCAGGAAGAGGTAAAAGGGAGCAGAAGACACTGGCCAAGGTTAAAAATTTTGCTTCTAAAATGGACAATTATAAAAGCCTATGGTGAAACCCATGACCACCTGCCCCTTTCTATGGGCATATCAAAAGAATTTTTCTCCCAAGTTGTATCACAGACTTCCTGACCTGTAATATTATGTGTGGAGAAGCAGAAAAAAGTACTGATTAGAAGAGGTAAGAATACCAGCGTGCTGAGCCCAGTGCACAGCACTGTGTGGAGGGGAGGAGTAAAGACAGCGGCTCAGTGGTGGTCATGACAGGGCGTGCGGGGTTCCTAAGGGGGAAGTGAGGCTTCTGGTGATGGGCAATCCAGTGCCTGGATCTCCCTGCCCTCACCTGCTGACCACTCACACAGCCCACACCCAACACCCATTGCACCCCTAAACCACAACCCAATGGAAACGCTGTTGCCCTGCTTTCAGTCTGGGAGGGGTGACTAGGCTGATTTGAGAGAGAAGGTAGCTTGAGGCCAGGGCTCAGTGATCACCCCTGAAGGTTTGCTCTGAGGGTCTGCCTGAGGTATTGCTACTCTGGGTCTGCCAGCATCTCCTCTAGGAAGCTCTCTCTATGACCACCAGCTTGAGGCCCAGCAAAGCCCCATTTACTTGGGACTCACGGACGACCCAAGGCTCTGTTGAGGGTTTTTTCACAAACCCTCATTTGCCCACTGTTGGATCTAGGAGAACCTGAGACTTAGACTCTTGCTGTATGCCTGATCCCTATATCCTCCATATTGGGAGAGCTTGGATTCTTGGGCCAGAGCACCCCTAGACCATCCTTAATGGAGTTTTCCCTAAGAGCATTTCCCCTAAGAGCTGTCTTGTCTCTCTGCTTCTCATCCTAGAAGTAAGTTCAAAGATAGGGTATTCATGGTGGGAATTGTGAGGGAAGACACTTGAATGAGGAAGCCCTGGGACCAGGCTCCAAGAAAAGTTCCAGAAGCGGAGTGTGGCTTGATGAGCATCTCCTACCTTGACCTTCTCTCCAGTCATCAGCTCCAGCTCACTTTCCTCCCCCAAGGTGAACTCGTTCTGGATTACTTTGGACCCAGTGGTGATGATGAACTTGAAGTGATTCCCATTCTGCACTATTTCCGACACTCCCTTGATGTCCTTCCCCTTCTGGATGAGGTCGTCAGGCAGACCTGGTGGAAACCATCTGAGGTTGAGAGATGGGCAGAGGTGGGAGTTGCAAGGCAGTGGTCACAAGAGAAACTCTGCGTTATGGAGGGACAGAGGAGGTGCTGTGTCTCCCTGGAGGTCACAAGCATTTACCAGAGTCCTGTGAACAACATAGGCTTTGACATTTGAAAGGAGGGGTCAGTGGCCTAGCCAGCTCACTATCTTGCCAATTGGATCTTAAGGAAGACCCTCCTCTGGCCTGAAGAACCTTTCCCGCAGTGAGCACCATGCACAAACTGGGACTGTTTTGGTGAGCGTCTATCAGCCTAGCCCCACCTTGACCTCTGCTGTCAAGGCTCTTGAGGGACAGGTATCAGGAGTTCCTTGCCCTGGGACAGAGTTTTACAAATTTCAGAGAATGTCTATGGTGTTATATGTATTGAGGTTCACAAAACCACATGTGTTGATAGTGGGGGTGGGGTCGAGGGTCCTGTTGCACAGGTGGGGGGTGTGAGACACAGAGAGGTGGCATGCCTTGCCCTACTGGAGAAGATCCAGCTCTCTGTTGGCCCTGAAGGTCGTCCTTTCTCTGTCTTTGCTGTTTTTCCCAATCTTCTCTCTCTTGGTACCTGTCCTTGTCACAATGTCCCTTTGTGCACATGGCTTCCTCTACCTGAAACACAGTCTCCTTTCTCAGTCCCTTAGTAGATATCTGCTCATCGTCCAAGGTTTACCAAAGGCTCCCCTTCACCTCCATCAAGCCTCCCCTTCGTGCCCTCCTATGAGCACCACATCCTCTTGCACAATCTTCTGGAAGACACAGGGATTAAAGTGGGGTCTTTGGACTTCAAATCCTGATGCAAACACTTCTTGAGTGACCTTGTTTGGGATTACTTAACCTTTCAAAGCCTCAGTTGCTTTGACTGTAAAATGGGAAAAATAATAGTACCTAACTCAGAGTTGTTGTTTTTTTAATTGAGGATTCAATAGTATATTGAATATCAAGACTTAGCACAGTGCTAGCGACTAAGACAGCACTCAGTACTCATTAGGAGATTCCTTACTGTATTTTTGTCTTTTGCCTCTGAAAACTGTGACTGAAAAATGTGGCTCATTGTTATCTGTTTCCCTTGTATCTGTCCAGCACAATGCTCAGAATATGGTTGGCTTTGAATCAATGTTTGTTAAAAGAAAGAGTGAATGAATGGATGAATGAATCAATGAACTCACACAATGAGTTACTAAGAGAGATGGCCTCAATCCAAATCAGACCCTAGTCTAGTGCTCTCTCCTCCTGCCTGTGAAGTGGTCTTGCCCAGTGAGTACTAGCACAAGCTGCAAGTGACTGCAAAAGAAACGAGCATAATGTGGCCCCTGAGTAAAGCCTGAACCTCTACCCCCATCCCAACATCAAGCCTACATTTGTGACTGGCCACCACCTGCTAAGCCATACCCTTATTGCTGTGACCAGCTCAGCACTCACCAATCGCCTTCATGAAGGGCTCAAAGTTTTCTTGGCTCTGCAGTTGGTACTTGCCAGAGAAATTCATGGTGGCAATGAGGCTCCCCCACAGTTGATCACTAGCTCTGCTGGTAGGGCTGTCCAGCGTGGGCTGATTTATAGGAGGCTCTTTCCCCTTTGAATGCTGGCCATAGGTCAGCATCTTTCATCTCCTTTATGGTCAGGTTCAAATATTAACTCGAGAGCAATGGTCAACAATAAAAAAAAAAAAAAAACACAAAAAACCGGATGGGCACAGCACAGATTTGCTCTAATTCAGCAAACATTAACAGGTGTCAATCAAGTGCAAAGCCCTATGATCTGCAGCCTTTAAGGTGTTCCTCTCCCTTGAAGCATGGGATGGGAGAGTAGCACATATGATTGTGTATGCATATAGACATGTGTATCTAGATTTAAACAAACAGAAAAATGCCAAAAAATGCCTTTAAACTCAAAAGCCTCACCTTATTTATATAACCTTATGATCTTTTCTCATCTTTATCATTATACAGACTTAATTTTTACCAAGTTGTCCTCAGCCCCCAAGGCTGTTTTGTATTCTGAGAATTCCTCCATGACTATGGGCTCCTCTACAGTCCAAATCAGTCTCCTTTTTGAAGTGTTCTAATGGTACATTCTAAAGGGAAAATGTAAACCACTTAAACCTGTTGTGTGGAAATGAAAATGCATTTTATTAGGCAGGAACAAGGTAATGGAAAAAATGAAGGTTGTATCCCCCGGGCCAACTGAACACATCAGGGATGCCCATGGCTCCATGCTCGCTTTCACTCTGTTCCCCGTGCCCATCTCTCCCTTCTCCTGTTCACCTGTTCTGTGAATCCTCTGGGCTTGTAGAGCACTTGGCATATATCTATATTCTAAATCCTACTGGGATTATTTCTCTCTGTGTTCTTCCTCACTGTACTTCTTCCTTGGCATTCCCAATACCTGGCACGTGGTAGGTGTCCAATTAATGATGGGTCAGCAAATAAAGCCTTCAAAAGATAATGAGGTCATGGCTTTTCTTGTTAAAGGAAAATAAAAGATGTAAAGAGATACAGAGAAGTCAGGTTGGCACAATCCCTCAAATCACAGAATCTCTAGGGCTGGGCAGCAAGGAGATTGGGGTAAGTCTGCTTGTACGTATCTAATGGGGCTGTGTCTTGGTTGAGAGTCGTGTGAGAGAATGTTAGTAGGGCTGGCAATACATGACCCCAGGCCGAGAACCAGCTACTAGTCTTCCCATCCCTATCCATTCTTTCTCCTTCCTCCCGAAATCTTGTTCTGCCATTCCAGCCTGTGCCTGAGTAGATGGCAGATTTCAGACAGAGCTCTCTCTGTTTCCTGAACAGTTCTCTCCCTGGCTGGGGTATCCTGTCTGTTCCTACCTGTAATACAATCACTGTGATGGCTATGTGCTCATATACTCATCTGCCATACTGGCAGTGTCTGCTCTGCATCCTGAAACTGTATGGCTGCTAGGGCATCTGCCCTGGAAGCCCGGCTGCCCTCGGGTTCTGGTTATGCCTGAGGCAGGAACACAGAAGTGGATGAGGGCTAATGCCAGTGGACATTGATGTTGCAGGAAGACGAGCCTGAGGAACACGGGACTAGCACCAGCACGTCAGCCCACAGTTAAGGTGTGGTCCATTATCTCCACGTCGCTCACACATACTCTCCCATGTTAATCCAGCAACTTCGAAGCCCTCTCATCCACTTACATGCTCAATGCTAGAGCCCTTCTCCAGCATCCCTGACAAGTGGCATCAGCATGCACCAGTCTTGGAGAGATTATACCTTCTGAACAGTGAGGGCAGAGGGTACTGGTTGAATGTGGGGCCACATGGAGTCTGGCCCCAGTTAACCTTTTCTTCCTCCCTGCTAAGTTGTCCTCTGACAGTGCCCAGGACACAAAGGGCCTACTGAGCTGTAGGTAGGAACTGTCCTTGGAGAACACTGAGTAGGTTGATGCTAACAACTTATAGCTATTTACAGTCTCCACAAATGTCCTAGCACCCAGACAGGAGTCAGAAAGTGTCTCAGAGGATGACAGGCACATCTGCAGTCTCCTCTCATTTTGATGACCCTTGATTATGTACCTTTTAACATGTTGCATTATATTGAGGGTGGCCATATTAGGCCCTACTCTTTCCCCACTGGGATGGTGATTTGTTATATTCATGTATGTAAGGAAGTGAAAAATCTATTATTTTAAGAACTGGTATCAAAATTCCTCTCAGGGAGGAAAGTGTGTGTGTGTGGAAATGACTGGATAAGCTGCTTGGGAGAGAGGGTGGGTGAGACCCAATGTGTATGTTGAGGGAGAGCTAAGCTGTTGAATGAGAAAGGTTGCTGCATGGGGGCCTGGTCGTGTCTTCTTTCTCCCTCTTGTTAGTCAAGGGAGTGGGGAGAAGTGCGGAGGCAGAAAAAGGGAGGGGCAGGTGAGCAGGTGTGGAGTGGTGGGCTACTAAGACCCCCAGGGGCAGTGAGGCAGGAAGGGTTTCAAGAAGGGTTTCTAGAAAGGCTAGTGTTGAATCTGAAGCTGCTCATTTGCTGCACAGTGAATCCCCATTCATCTTTCTTTAATCCCCTCCCCAACTTCTTCAAATACTTCAGTAAAATGTAGACCCTGAGAGAAAAGATTCATTTAATATAAACCCCAAGAAAAAATGTAGCTGTTGAGGTGAGCTCCCCACAGTCAACGGAGAGCTTCTCACATACTCTGTATACCCACCCCAGACTGAACTCCCTGCTCCTTCACCCTGTCAGTCAGAACTGCTCCACTGTGACCAAGCAGGCAGCATAATGCCAAGCAAGCAACTGTGAGATTTTGACCTATCAGAAGTGCTCAGATTTGGATATTTCCTTTACATGAAACAAACCTAATTGAGAACGTGCGTGGAACTTTCACTGGGAAAGGCAGCCACCCCTTTGTCTTGGTTGGAACACAGTTTAGGTTGCTATTTCAATCTATGTTTCCGGGCTGCAGCTCTTTTTTGCTGAAATAAATGCTTTATATTCTTTATTATAGTTCAAAATTAATTTTGGTTTATACCTGGCATATAAATTACACATCCAGACCTTCTCCCTGTGACCACAGACATCAGATGACACGTCCACAGTGCCACTCCTGTGCTGTAAGGTGGAGAGTGGGAGGGAAAGTCATGAAAGTTTCTCTTGAGGGCAAGTCAGCACCCATCCCAGAGGACTCTAGGAAATCTGGTTTGGGTACTCCTTTCCTGGTGTCTGGGGAAAAGCAGAGCCTGTGAGCTGACTCCCTGCCCATCCTGCTGCCTTTACTTCCTGTCCAGGCGATGCCTGGGCATTCACCCAGGCTGATCAGGGAGCCAGCACAGCCAGTGAAGACCTAGCAACTCCCACAGAAAATGGACAGCTGGACAGATAGAGAGGCAGGTAGACCAACCTGAAAGTCACAGGCAAGGATCCTCTCTCCCTCAGATCCTAGACAGGGCAATTCTCAGGCAATCCCCAATAATCTCCTTTTGGTCAGATTTCTTTGGGGGGGGCATTGGTTAATAACAGTACATAGGTTTCAGGTGTACCATTCTGTAACATGTCATCTGTACACTGCACCACGTGTTCACCACCCCAATCAAGTCTGTCTCCTCCCATCACCATTTATCCCCCCATTACCTACCTTCCTCTACCTTCCCACACTCCCTGGTCAGATTTCTTGTGTGTGAGTTTTGAGGCCAAGGAGGTTAGTGGCCATTTAAAAATTTATCACTTGTAAGTAGTTTCCCATAGAATTAAAAGAGGGTAATGACATTTCCCACCCACAACTAAGCAAACACAAGAAGAGATAAGCTTAATTGGAATGACAAAGTTCAAGGGGCTTTCAAGGAAAAAAAAATGACTCTCATTTCAAGGGAATAGCTTCTGATTTTTGTCAAATAGAAACTCCAGTACCCTTCTGGTCCCAACTAGACATCCCTCTCCTCATGTGCCCTACCCAGATGAGCAGCATGGAAGTGTGGGGAGGAGGTGACATGCCTCTTGGTGGCCAGGCTATGACTGGCATTTAAGTGAGGCACCTCGGCACTTGTATCTGATCCTGGTTGTCCAATTCCTGGTGTCCCAGGAGGTGCCCCGTGAGCCCTATGCTAGAGGCAAGGCTGCAGATGGGAAGTGCTTGGGTTTATACCCAGCTCTTTCCTCTATCTGTCGTGTGATCCTGGTTAATGATTCGGCCTTACTAAGCCTCCGTTTCCTTAGTCATTGAATGGAATGGTATTCTCCGCCTGGGAAAGCACTGTGTAAACCATCAGGTCCTCAGGAATGTGAAGCCATATTAGAGGGACTGGGAGCATCTTGCATTTGTTTCTGCCATGTGTCCAGAGGCATCCAGTGTCACCGGCCCAGGATCAATTTTTATCTTCTGGCTTAGGGACAAACTTCTCATCTATCTGGGCCATTGAGTAGTGTTTCCAGTCCCTGGTTTGCTATGGGGCAGCTGTCCTAGCAAGTGTCTAAGATCCCATTCTGTGCCTTTTGCAGGCTGGTGGTCTCATTTCTTGAGGGATATGAAAATCCCTGCTCCTGGCCATCAGGCCTGTTCCCAAGTCTGGCAACAGCACCAGGTGCCCCAGACTCACCTCACTGCTTATTGCTCTGACCTTCATTCAGTTCCCTCTGTGCTCTGACACCTAGGGATTTAAATCCTTTCTTGTGACCTCAGCTATATTTCTGAAAGCTCAGAGGGTTCAGCCTGTACCTTATAGCTATGCTGAGTAAAGAGTTTGCATCAGCTCAGTTGGCCACGTCATGGGTCCTGGAAGAGTTGTGTTTTTATGCTGTTTTAAATTCTTTTGGTGGGATTTCAGGATATACATCCTTCAAGAATAACTTTTAAGACATTCTTGAGCTTTTTCTTCCATATGACTATTCTGTCTCTTCTCATTGTAAATTCCTTAAAGAGTGCCCCTGTAACAACGGTCCAGTACCTAGAATGGGACCTACCCCTTAAAGCCATTTAATGTCCATGGCATTTTAGAGCTTTGCATGCTTGAATAACCTACTGGGGGTGAGGGCAAAGGTACAAATATGCCAAACAAAAATTGTGGGTGGTGGTTTGCACTATAAAAGGGATCATACTACATAGACTACACTGAAAGTTTACTCGGCAAAATTTCCTCTTACACAATAACTTTTAGAAAATCCTCATCATTTAAAGCAAGACCTTCCTTGGCTTCATTTAGGTCCCTAGTGAGATCTCCTTCACTGTGAACAGTGGAAAGAAACCTATGGTTTACGTGGCGGGCAGTGGAGACACCCTGAGGTTTGAGGGCTGATGCAATCAAGAAAGAGCTTAAAACTTATCTGCAAAGCTAGTTCACAGGGCCCCTGTTTTGTTTGGCTGTAAAAGTTAATATTGTTTATCTATCCTTTGTCCTGGAGTTCTTGTGTCCCTTTGCCCTCTGAGGGCTGAAAGCTAGTCCAGCTGGCTTCAGATTAGCCTGACACTTCAAAGAGAAATCTCTTCCAAGCAATCCTTAGCAAACTTGCCATCCATACCCTGCAGTCCTGCATTGTCCTTGTGTTAGAGCAGTGAGTCATCAGCCTTCATGCTGGGACAGCGGCTCCACAGGCACCCCCAAGGCTCAGCTCCACAGTCCCTTTTCATGTCGCCCACCTGAGGTCTCTGGTTTCTCAGCTCCTCTAGCTTAATATCCTCAATAGCAATTTCTATTCTATTCCACTAAGTCTATTAATAGTAATAAAATAACAGTTTCCAGTAATTGAACACTAAGTAGGTATTTTGTCTGTGCTGTCTCAATGAATTCTCAAAACAATACTGTAAGGTCAGCATTATAATCCCCATTTTTCAGATGAGAATAATAAGGTATGAAGAGCTCAGCAACTGCTTCCAGCTATTAGATAGAAAGCTGCCAAATAGGAGCGATGAACCCAGTCTGTTGGACTCCAAAGCTTATGTGTTATTTTTGAATTCTATTAAATTTATTGGATTGGTATTAGTTAATAAAATTATATAGTTATTGCCTGATCAGTGGTGGCACAGTGGATAGAGTGTCTACCTAGAAGGAATCCTGAGATCACCATTTCAAAACCCAAGGTCACTGGCTTGAGTGCAGCAGTGTTGCCAGCTTGAGAGAGAAATTATTAACACTACTCTTAGGTTGCCAGCTTGAGCCTGAGGTTGCAGGCTTGAACAAAGTGCTGCTGGCTCAACTTGAGACCGAGGTCATCAGTCCAATCCCTGGTCAAGGCACATATGAGAAATAATCAATGTACAACTAAGTGGAGCAACAAATTGATGCTTCTCTCGCTCTTCCTGTTTCTCTTCTCTCTCTTTCTCAAAAAATATTATATAGAAATCAAGTACACACTTCTATAACATACCATTTGTAGATTGCATTGTGTGTTCACTACCCAAAGTCAAGTCTTTTTTCATCACCATCTATTTGACTCTGACTGCCCTTTCCCTCTGGTAACCACCATATTATATTATTGTCTGTGCTTATGAGTTTTTGTTTGTCTTGTTTGTTGCTCTTGGTTTTATATCCTACAAGTGAGTGAAATCATCTGGTTCTTGAATATTTGTTTCCCTTATTTTGCTTAGCATATTTTCTTCTTTTATTTTTATCTTTTTATAATTTTTAAAATTAAATTTATTTATTACTTATTGTGTTGACGTGGTTTCAAGTGTCCTACTCAATATAACACCCTCTACACACCGCATCATGCAAAGTCTCTTCCTATCCCCATGTCACACCCTTTGCCACCCTCTCTCTACCTCCAGGCCCCTCTGGCTATTGCTACCATGTTATCTGTATATATGGGTTAAATATATATGATTTTGGCTAATCCCTTCACCTTCTTTGATCCTGTTCCTTCTTCCCTCTTTCCTCTGACATCTGTTCCCTGTGATCCTGCCTCGGTTTCTATGTTGTTCCTTTGTTTATTGTGTTCATTAGATTCCACATATCAGTGAGATCATATGGTATTTGTCTTTCTCTGCCTGGCTTGTTTCACTTAGCGTAATAATCTCCAGGTCCATCCATGCTGTTGCAAAAGGTAAGATTTCCTTCTTTTTCACAGCTGTGTAGTATTCCATTGTGCGAATGTACCCCAACTTTTTTATCCACTTGTCCACTCTGATGGACACTTGGGCTGTTTCCAGATCTTGGTTATTTCAAACAATTCTGCAATGAACATGGATGTGCATATCTTCTTTTGAAATATTGTTTTGTGATTCTTTTTTTTTTTTTTTTTTTTTTTTTTTTATTTTTCTGAAGCTGGAAACAGGGAGAGACAGTCAGACAGACTCCCGCATGTGCCCGACCGGGATCCACCCGGCACGCCCACCAGGGGCAGTGCTCTGCCCCCCAGGGGGCGATGTTCTGCCCATCCTGGGCATCGCCATATTGCGACCAGAGCCACTCTAGCGCCTGAGGCAGAGGCCACAGAGCCATGCCCAGCGCCCGGGCCATCTTGGCTCCAATGGAGCCTTGGCTGCGGGAGAAGAAGAGAGAGACAGAGAGGAAAGCGCAGCGGAGGGGTGGAGAAGCAAATGGGCGCTTCTCCTATGTGCCCTGGCCGGGAATCGAACCCAGGTCCTCCGCACGCTAGGCCGACGCTCTACCGCTGAGCCAACCGGCCAGGGCCTTGTTTTGTGATTCTTAAGATACATTCCTAGAAGATAGCTGGGTCATAAGGCAGTTTCATTTTTAATTTTTTGAGGAAATGCCATATTGTTTTCCACAGTGGCTGCACAAGTCTGTATTCCCACAAGACTGGAGAGTTCCTTTTTTGCTACACCCTTACCAGCCTTTGTTTTTTGGTTTGTTAATGAGTGCCATTCTGACAGGTGTGAAGTGGTATCTCATTGTGGTTTTAATTTGCATTTCTCTGATGATTAGTGACGTTGAACATTTTTTCATATGCCTATTGGCCATCTGTATGTCTTCTTTGGAGAAGTGTCTATTCAGGTCCTTTGCCCATTTTTTAATTGGATTGTTTACTTCCCTGGTGTTGAGTTTTATAAGATCTTTATAAATTTTGGTTATTAAACTCTCATCAGATGTACCAGTGAATATGTTCTTTCATTGACAGGGTTGCCTTTTTATTTTGTTAATAGTCTCTTTTGCTATGCAAAAGATTTTAATTTGATATAGTCTTATTTGTTTATTTTATTCTTTATTTCACTTGCCCATGGAGATATATTGGCAAAAATGTTGCTATGAGAGATGTCTGAGAGTCTACTGTCTATGTTTTCTTCTAAGATTTTTATGGTTTCATGACTTATATTTAAGTGTTTCATCCATTTTTTTTCTACAGAGACAGAGAGAGAGAGAGAGAGAGAGAGAGAGATAGGGACAGACAGACAGGAACAGAGAGAGATGAGAAGCATCAATCATCAGTTTTTCATTGCGACACCTTAGTTGTTCATTGATTGCTTTCTCATATGTGCCTTGACCATGGGCCTTCAGCAGACTGAGTAACCCCTTGCTCAAACCAGTGACCTCAGGTCCAAGCTGGTGAGCTTTGCTCAAGCCAGATGAGCCCGTGCTCAAGCTGGCGACCTCGGGGTCTCGAACCTGGGTCCTCCGCATCCCAGTCTGATGATCTATCCACTGCGCCACTGCCTGGTCAGGCAGTGTTTTATCCATTTTGAGGTTTGTTTTTGTGAATGGTGTAAGTTGGCAGTCTAGTTTTTTGTGTGTTTCTTTTTTGCATGTACCTGTCCAATTTTCCCAATACCATTTATTAAAGAAACTGTCTTTACTCCACTTTGCCTACTTTGTCAAATATTAATTGACTGTAAAGGCGTGGATTTATCTCTGGGTTCTCTGTTCTGTTCCATTGATCTATATGTCTGTTCCTATGCCAGTACCAGATTGTTTTGATTACAATGGTTTTGTAGTATAGCTTGATATCAGGAAGTGTGCTATCTTTCACTTTGTTCTTCATTTTCAGGATTGCTGAGGCTGTCTATTTGGGTTCTTTTTTGGTACCATATAAATTTTTGGAATATTTTAGATCTGTGAAGTATGCCAATAGCATTTTAATAAGAATTGCATTGAATTGATAGATTGCTTTAGGTTGTATGGACATTTTAATGATGTTAATTCTTCCTATCCTTGACTACAGTATGTGCTTCCTCTTGTTGTATCTTCCTCATTTTTTTCTTTCAATGTTTTATAATTTTCCAAGTATAAGTCTTTTAATTCCTTGGTTAAGTTTATTCCTAGGTACTTTATTGTTTGTTGTTGCAATAGTAAATGGGATTGTTCCCTTATCTTTTCTTGCTGATAGTTCATTATCAGTGTATAAAAATGTCACTGATTTATGAAAAGTTTACATTTTGTCACTTTGCTAATTTATTTTTCAGGCCTACTAGTTTTTCAGCTGAGAAGTTAGGGTTTTCTATGTTCGTGTCATCAACAAATAATGACAGTTTTACTTCTTCTTTTCCAATTTGGATGTCTTTTATTTCTTCTTATTATTTGATTGCAGTAGCTAGCATATCCAGTACTATGTTGATTGTGAGTGGTGGAAGGGTACATCCTGTCTTGTGTCTGATCTTAAGGGGATTGCATTTATTTCTGCTCACTGAGTATGCAATTGGCTGTCAGTTTCTCATCTATGGCCTTTATTATGTTGAGGTATGTTCCCTGTATTCCCACTTTGCTGAGAGTTTTGATCATAAATGAGTGTTGTATTTTATCATATGCTTTTCCTCCATCTATTGATATAATCATGTGATTTTTATCCTTCATTTTGTTTATGTGATGAATCATGTTTATTGATTTGTGAATATTGTACCAGCCTTACCTCCCTGAAATAAATCCCACCTGACCATGGTGTATGATATTTTTAATATATTGCTGAATCTGGTTTGCTAATATTTTGTTGAGAATTTTAGAATCTATGTTCATCAGTGATATTGGCCTATAATTTTCTTTCTTTGCAGTATCTTTACCTGATTTTGGAACTAGGATAATACTTGCCTCATAAAATTAGTTTGGAAGTCTTCCCTTCTCTTGACATTTTTGGAATAGCTTGAGAAGAATAGGTGTTAGTTCTTCTTTGAATGTTTGTTAATATTCACCTGTAAAGTTACCCAGTCTAGGACTTTAGTTTGCTGGGAGATTTTTGGTAACTGTTTCAATTTCTTGTTGTAATCAGTTTGCTCAGATTTTCTGATTCTTCCAGATTCTGTTTTTAAAAATTGTATGTTTCTAGGATTTATCCATTTTGCCTAGGTTGTCCAATTTTGGGGGCATATAGTCCTTCATAGCATTTTCTTACAATACTTTGTATTGTTGCGGTGTCAGTTGTTACTTCTCTTTCATTTCTAATGTTACTTATTTGGGTCCTCTCCCTTTTTTTCTTGTTGAGTCTGGTTAAAGGTTTGTCAATCTTGTTTACCTTTTCAAAGAACCAGCTCTTGATTTTATTAATCTTTTGTATTGTTTATTTTTTAGCCTCTATGTCATTTATTTTCACTCTGATTTTTTATGTCCTTCCTTCTACTTCCTCTGGGCTTTATTTGTTGTTTTTATTTTCTATTTTTTTAAAAAATAATTTTATTTTTTTAATGGGGCGACATCAATAAATCAGGATACATATATTCAAAGATAACAAGTCCAGGTTATTTTGTCGTTCAATTATGTTGCATACCCATCACCCAGAGTCAGATTGTCCTCTGTCACCTTCTATCTAGTTTTCTTTGTGCCCCTCCCCCTCCCCCTTTCCCTCTCCCCCCCCCCCCCCCCGTAACCACCACACTCTTATCAATGTCTCTTAGTTTCACTTTTATGTCCCACCTACGTATGGAATAATGCAGTTCCTGGTTTTTTCTGATTTACTTACTTCGCTTCGTATCATGTTATCAAGATCCCACCATTTTGCTGTAAATGATCCGATGTCATCATTTCTTATGGCTGAGTAGTATTCCATAGTGTATATGTGCCACATCTTCTTTATCCAGTCATCTATTGACGGGCTTTTTGGTTGTTTCCATGTCCTGGCCACTGTGAACAATGCTGCATAAACATGGGTTAGATTGTTTATTTGAGTTATTTCTTGCTTCTTAAGTTATACCTTTAATGCTATGAACTTCCTTCTCAGGACTGCTTTCATTGTGTCCCATAGATTTTTGGTTGTTGTGGGTTCATTTTCATTTGTTTCAAGGAAATATTTTATTTCTTCCTTGATCTCATTGTTAACCCACTCGTTATTTAATAGCATGCTACTTAGCCTCCAAGTGTTTGAATGTTTTTTCAGTTTTTTTAAATTATAGCTGATTTCTAGTTTTATGCCATTGTGATCAGAGAAGATGCTTGATATAATTTCAATCTTCTTAAATTTATTGAGACTTGTTTTGTGTTCTAACATGTGGTCTATCTTAGAAAATGGTCTGTGTACACTTGAAAATAATGTATATTCTGCTGCTTTGGGTGAAATGCTCTGAAGATATCAATTAAATCCAGTTGATCTAATGTGTCATTTAAAGCCACTGTTTCTTTGTTGATTTTCTGTCTGGAGGATCTATCCATTAATGTTAATGGGATGTTAAAATACCCTACTTTATTGTATTGCTGTCGATCTCTTCCTTTATGTCCACCAAAATCTGCATTATATATTTAGGTGCTCCTCTATTTGGTGCATAAATATTTATAATGGTTATATCCTGTTGGTGGATTGTTCCCTTGATCATTATGTAGTGAACTTCTTTGTCCCTTACTATAGCTTTTGCTTTAAAAGCCCATTTGTCAGATATAAGTATTGCTTGCCAGCTGCTTTTTTCTTTTCTATTTGCATGAAAAAAGTTTTTTCCATTCCTTCACTTTCAGTCTATGTGTATCTTTTGTTCTGTGGTAGGTCTCTTGTAGAGAGTATATATAGGTGTCTTGTTTTCTTATCTATCCAGCTATTCTATGTTTTTTTGACTGGAGTATTTAATCCATTTACATTTTTTTTAAAAGTGAGAGTAGAGAAAATATAGAGACAAACTCCTGCATGCACCCTGACAGGGATCCACCCAGAAAACCCAATCTGGGGCCGATGTTTTGTCCATCTGGGGTTATGCTAGCAACCAAGCTATTTTTAGTACATGAGGCAGAGTTTCCATGGAGCCATCCTCAGTGTTCAGAGGCAGTGTGCTCAAATCAATTGAGACATGGCTGCAGGAAGGGAAAAGAGAGAGAGAAAAAGAGAAGAGGGAGGGAGAGAATCAGATGGGCACCTCTCCTGTGTGCCCTGGCTGGAAATCAAACCTGGGACTTCCTGAGCCAACTAGCCAGGGCCCCATTTACATTTAATGTCTTTTTTTTTTTTTTTTTTTTTTTTTTTTTTACGGAGACAGAGAGAGAGTCAGAGTGAGGGATAGACAGGGACAGACAGACAGGAACAGAGAGATGAGAATCATCAATCATTAGTTTTTTGTTGCGACACCTTAGTTGTTCATTGATTGCTTTTCTCATATGTGCCTTGACCATGGGCCTTCAGCGGACTGAGTAACCCCTTGCCTGAGCCAGCGACCCTGGGTCCAAGCTGGTGAATTTTTGCTCAAACCAGATGAGCCCACGCTCAAGCTGGCGACCTCGGGGTCTTGAACCTGGGTCTTCCGCATCCCAGTCTGACGCTCTATCCACTGTGCCACCGCCTGGTCAGGCTAATGTCTTTATTGATACGTATTTATTTATTGCCATTTATTTTTGAAATCTATAATTCTTTTTCTCTTGATTTTGTTTTCCCTTTCCTCTTTTTTATAGCAGGTATTTTAACATTTCTTGCAATACTGGTTTGGTGGTAATAAACTCCTTGAACCTTTTTGGGAGGTATGAGAGTCTGGGAAGCTCCTATTTCTCCAATTTTATTTTCATTAAAAATTATTTAGAAAATTAAACTTAAGAGGGTGACATTGATCAATAAGAGTACATAGGTTTTAGGCAAACATTTCTATATCATTATTGTTGATTAGGTTGTCTACCCATTACCCAAAGTCAAATCATTTTCTGTCACTATATATTTGTCCCTCTTTACTCCCTCCCCTTTGGAAACCATTTCACTTTTATCTGTGTCTATGAGTTTCATTTTTATATTCCACCTACGTGTGAAATCATATAGTTCTTAGCTTTTTCTGATTTATTTCACACAATGTAATGTTCTCAAGGTCCATCCATGTTGTCATAAATGGCAGTATGTCATCGTTCTCATGGTTGAGTAGTATTCCATTGTATATATGTACCACAACTTTTTTATCTAATCCTCTATCGAGGGACACTTTGGTTGTTTCCATGTCTTTGTCACTGTGAATAATGCTGTGATGAACATGAGAGTGAATGTGTCTTTGTATACAAATGTTTTCGAAATTTGGGGGTAGGTGATACCCAGTAGAGGGATTATGGTAATTTTATTCTTAATTTTTTGAGGCACCACCATACTTTCTTCCATAATGGCTGTACCAGTTTACATTCTGAACAACAGTGAATGAGGGTTCCTTTTTCTCCACACCCTCTCCATCACTTATTACCTGTCTTGTTGATGATAGCTAATCTAACAAGAGGTGGTATCTCATTGTAGTTTTGATTTGCATTTCTCTAATAGCTAGTGAAGATGAGCATCTTTTCATATATTTGTTGGCCATTTGTATGTCTTCTTGTGAGCATAATTCTTTAGTTGCTTATGGCACCTTTCCCAGGGGCTGGCCAGTCACTGGGGTTTGGGGGGTGGGGGATCACACCTTGAAAAAGATGATGAATGTTCTATTGGAATCCTCCCTGAAGACCACCCTTAAACTTCCAGTCTTTAAAAACCCTCAAAACAAAGGACCAAGCACACACTCTTCTGCCTTGGGAGCACTCCCACTCCTTTCCCTTCACCTCATTCTCCACTTCCTTTCGCCCCCCCCCCCCCCGGCCACAAGTGTGCATTTCCTAAATTCTAAGGGTCCTCATGAGACTTGAACTAGGAGAGCAATGAACAATGGCAGCTTGTCCCAGGCTAAGCTTCTGATCCTGTCTCCAAGGCTCCCTTTCTCTGCTCATTTCTTTTCCATAAGGTTTTTAGAGAGCCAAGGCAGCCCCACCTAGGCTCTCTTGTTGCTTCTTCTATTCTAGCCCCACCCTTGTTTCACTGACCCCAGCTGTAATAAACTTATTCTTAAGATCACCTAGACTCATGTTGTGAAATTTTTCCTGCACAAGATCAAGAACCCATATACTACCAGCTGGCCCTAGGCAGATCCGAAGTGCTGGACCACATTTGGTAATAGGACACTTTGGTTGTTTCTGTGTCTTGGTCACTGTGAATGACGCTGCAATGAACACAGGGATGCAGATATCTTTGTGAATTAGTGTTTTCCAAATTTTCAGATAGTTACCCAGAATAGGGATTATTGCTGGGTTACATGGTAACTCTATTCTTAATTTTTAGAGGAAACTCCATACTGTTTTCTTGTTTCTTTTCTTCCTTTCTTTCCAAGTGAGAAGAGGGGAGATAGTGAGACAGACTCCCGCAAGTGTCCCATTTGGAATCTGCCTATCAACCCCATTTGGGGCGGATCCTCAAATCAGCTGAGCTATCCTCAGCTGATGCTCAGCTTTAGTTGATCCATCAGCTATCCCAGGGCTGATGCTCAAACCAATTGAGCCACTGTCTGTGGGAGAAAAAGAAGGAGAGAAAGGGGAAAGAGAGGGGGAAAGAAGCAGATCACCACTTCTCTTGTGTGCTCTGACCAGGAATCGAACCTGGGATCTCCATACGCTAGGCGGATACTTTATCCACTGAACCACTGAGCCACCAGTCAGGACCTCTATACTGTTTTCAATAGTGGCTGTACCAGTTTACATTCCCACTAGCAGCAAATGAGGGTTCCTTTTTCTCTACAACCTCTTCAAGACCTGTTATTACTTGTCTTGTTGATAATAGCCATTCTAACAGGAATGAGGTGGTATGCTATTATGGTTTTGATGTGCATTTCCCTAATGGCTAGTGAAATTGACCATCTTTTCATATGTCTATTGAACATCTGTATGTTCTCTTTGGAGAAGTATCTATTAAGGTTGTTTTTCTATTTTTTAACTGGATTGTTTCTTTTGTTGTTGTTCAGTTGTATGAGTTCTGCATATATTTTAGATATTAACCTCTTATCAGAGGTGTTGTTTATAAATATCTTCTCCTATTTAGTTGGTTGCTTTTTTGTTGCGTTGATGGCTTGTTTTTTTTTTTTTTTTTTGTTGTTGTTTTTTTGCATTTTTCTGAAGCTGGAAACAGGGAGAGACAGTCAGACAGACTTCCGCATGCGCCCGACCGGGATCCACCCAGCACGCCCACCATGGGGCGACGCTCTGCCCACCAGGGGGCGATGCTCTGCCCATCCTGGGTGTCGCCATGTTGCGACCAGAGCCACTCTAGCGCCTGGGGCAGAGGCCAAGGAGCCATCCCCAGCGCCCGGGCCATCTTTGCTCCAATGGAGCCTTGGCTGCAGGAGGGGAAGAGAGAGACAGAGAGGAAGGCACGGCGGAGGGGTGGAGAAGCAAATGGGCACTTCTCCTGTGTGCCCTGGCCGGGAATCGAACCCGGGTCCTCCGCACGCTAGGCCGACGCTCTACCGCTGAGCCAACCGGCCAGGGCTGATGGCTTGTTTTGTTGTGCAGAAGCTTTTTAGATTATTGTAGTCCCATTTGTTTATTTTTGCCTTACTTCTCTTGCCTTTGAGGTCAAATTCATAAAATCCCACATCTTATGCTTTTGACTTCTATTATTTCCAAGTTATAATATTTAAAGGTGTACTTTGGTTACTTATTTGAAAATTCTTCTAAATTAGAACTTAGCATTACACTTTCCATGAAGTACATGTCTGGAAAATGATAAGACAATAGCCTAGGTGCTATTGAACTCTTGAGTCATTAATGGTTGTTGGGTTATTGTTGATTCAGAAATGTCTAGTTACTCTAGATCAAATAACCTGACAGTCCATGTGCATGAAGAGAGATCTCGAAGAAACGAAAGATCTCAAGGCGGCTGCTGGGCCCTTGTGTTCAACAGAGGTACAGTGCAAAGTATTTTTACTGAATGCTCAATCATTAAAGCTTGCATCCGAAGTTCTTCCTGTACTAGATTTACTGAACTACCCCATTCAGGATACTCTACAAGCACATTCTTTGTGCTCCACAGTGACCATCATATCATCTTGTTCCCTCTTCCAGGATTGCTTTCCTTCAGATTTCACTGAAGCCACTGACATCAGACCTGCCCACTTCTCCATTATTTACTGAACAAGTGTACTCTGATCTAATGTGTGAAATTCAGGTGGAGGTTACTTTTTGACTTTATAAAGGAACTTACTGTCTAGTAGGAAGCATGAAAGAAGTTAAAGAAAGCTGCCTTTTGGGTAGAATGAAGTTTGAATAAAATTTCAAAATGTAAGTAATGACTGAATTAGGAGTAAGAAGATATTTGCTGGTCAGGGAAAGAGTCAAGATATTTTCATGACTAGAGAACAAAGCATGATAAGGGATGAGACCATGCTGCTGCTGAAGAAAGACATGTGTTTCAGGGAAGGAGGGTAGAGATGAGATCGGAAGGCTTTGTGCTGGGGAACTGGTGGGAAGAACTGGAGAGGGGAGTCACAGGCAGATGGCGAATGGGAGGCTGATTTGGTTTCTCCAGACTACCATTTCCCAGAATGGAGTATATATATATCAGTACAAGAGATGATCTTAGATAGTATTAAAGGTTATACATTTAGCCTAATGTTTATTAGAAAAATATACACCAATTTATGACCTCATGGATATTATTGCTTAGGATAAAGTCAACTTGTTTGTTCTTGTTTTTTTAAGGAGAAATGGAGAAAAATAGTTCAGGAGTCAAGTATGGAAAACAACTCTGGTCAAAATTCTTCTTTTTGCCAAAGCTTTTGATAATTTGGTTAAATTTCAACTAAATATTGTTTGACTAAACTACTGCCTTATAACTCAGGACACTGGAATTGGTCAGTCTTCTTTGGTTGTCTTTGCCCAAAAGAGTTCTGATGAGAGTTGTTTTCCTAGGTCAGGGCACAGTTTTCTAAGGAAACCCTGGTACCCTGAATAAGAGCAGAACTAGCCATAAGTGAAATTCAAACCTTTATTTTCAAAAATGAATGGGCCCAAATGAGACCAATTAGGTTTCTTTTTTTTTTTTTTTTTTTTTTTTGTAGTTTTCCAAAGTTGGAAATGGGGAGGCAGTCAGACAGACTCCCGCATGCGCCCGACCAAGATTCACCCAGCATGCCCCCACCAGGGGGCAATGCCTTGCCCATCTGGGGCATTGCTCTGTTGCAACCAGAGCCATTCTAGCGCCTGAGGCAGAGGCCATAGAGCCATCTTCAGCGCCCAGGCCAACCTTGCTCCAATGGAGCCTTGGCTGTGGGAGGGGAAGAGAGAGACAGAGAAGAAGGAGAGGGGGAGGGATGGAGAAGCAGATGGGTGCTTCTCCTGTGTGCCCTGGCCAGGAATCGAACCCGGGACTCCTGCACGCCAGGCCGACTCTCTACTACTGAGCCAACCGGCCAGGGCCTCAATTAGGTTTCTTAAACCATTTATTTGACCTCTTTTCCTAATAGGCCCAAAAGACAAATTTTAACACTGATTTTGGTTGATATTTTCCATTGGAAAAACTGATTTAGAGAGACTCCAAATTCACAAAGACTAGATTAAATGTCACACCTTATCTTGCACAGCACAGTTTACCAACACTTACTGTCCCCAACCACCTGCTGGGTAGACAGTGCACACTACAACTCCTCTGTCACCAGAGACAACGCAGACTCAGAGAGCAAGCATCTTGTTGGAGGACACACAATAAGGAAACAGCAGAGAACGCAGGCCTTCTGAGAGCAATCTATATCTCCACTATGCCAGAGACATCTCTCTTTACATTTTCATTCTAATTGCAAAGTAAGCTTTATACAGTATTTTAATGAAGTATACTCACTCAGAATTTGGAAATTTTTCTTAGCTTATCACTAGTAGGTCTTATTTGTCTACTAAACCAGAGAACCAGAGAAATCAGTGCGCATTGTAGATGCGAAATAACTACCTATTTATTGAGTGAATAAATGAGGTTTTAATACTGTCTTAGAGGACTCCATGCTGCACCAGCAGTGTCCCCTGGCTTTTATTATTGGCTTACTTCAGATCGAGGCTAAGAAGAGGTAAGGACTGCCTGGGTGTGAGCAGGCTCTTCTGCTCTCAAGGCCCAAGTCAGCCCCAGTCACTAGTGCTCTCAGCCAGCAAGCTCAGTTGGCTGGTGCTCTTGGTGATGTGCTGAGGGCCAGGCCCCTACTCACTCTCTATCACTGAGCCTCCGAGGTGGCAAGTGGTTTTCAACCTGTTCTATTCCCACACACCAGCAGCAACCTTTTTAGTTGTACACCTCCCTTATTTTTCACCATCAGGAATGCATATCAGGACCAAGTGATGGGTATCATATAATCATAGAAAGAAGCTTGAGTCTAGTTCAAAAGAGAAAAGAAAAGAAAAAAAAGAACAAGGAAATTATCAATGAACTTCTGTACTTCATAGTAAAGCCTGACTTGTGACACTCTGCTGATGAGGTTGAGTGTAGTTGCTGGAGGGCCTCCAGAGTGTTCCCCTTCCTTCCTTCTCCAACCCTTTTGGAAAGTCCCCAGTTGCCCTGCAAATTGACTACCATCTTCTCCATTTAAATCTCCATCACAGATCACTGTACTGTACCTGGTTTAAAGAGACCTCTCTGGCTCTCAAGTGAGCATAACAAGGTTGCTTCACACTGTAACTTGAAGCTCTCACAGATTCAAATGGCCACATTTATACTTTATTGCTGCTAATCATTTTCAGTGACTCTTCGGAGGGTACCTGCTTTTCACTGCCACCTCTTTTCAATGGCATGAGAAATACACATTGCTATCAATTGAAAAGAGTATAGGATTTATAGTCAGATACCATGGATTCCTGGCTACATAATCCCATCAGCCTCCCTGACCACAATTTTCTCATCTGTAGAATAGGAAGCAATTTATTCACTCATTCAACAATTATTTATTAAACAGTTACCTTGTTCCAATACTTTGCTCATCTCAACATATGATATTAACAAGTGAGGCTGTTGTCCTGGAGGAGCTTGCAAAACTTCAATTCTGCCAGAAGGCGATTCTGGCTGTCCTTTGAAGTTGTGGAGAAGATTAATGAAGATCAACTGGTTGGATATCTTCCTCAAGGACAAAGGCTAAGCATCACCTCTTTACTCCCTGGGTTGCTGTGCAGAAGTAGAAGGAATAGGGAGGTGGGGGAGTGGGCAACTCATCGTTCCCTAAGCCTGGTGCTTCAGTGGTAAAATGTGGAGCTAAATGTACTAGAGAGATCAAATGGTCCAGACTTTGCCTTTATAGATAGATGATAGTAAGAGGGCAAAGATGTTAAGAGGTTGGCCCAAAGTTCCAGGGCTTTTGTGTTGGAGCTCATCAAGAACCCTAGACTCTTGACTCGCTAACAAAAATGTCTTCTTACATGGCTATTGATGCATACATATTTGGTTGTTTCCTAACATCTTCCTTGTTAACAAAACCCATCTTGTTACATTTTCTCTAACTGCAGTTGTGCACATTTCTGATAAGTCAAATACTTTCTATAGCTATGTCTCTGACTCTATCAATTTAGAGAGGTGTCATTTTTATAATATTGTCATCTCATCAAGTGTACATCCTCTTCCAGTCAGTCTTAAATAGGGTTTAAATTTTTCCCCACAGAGGTATCATGTGTTTTATAAATTTACTTCCTACATGTGCTATGGTTTTTGCTGATTCTGTAAATGTTCTATTTCCTTTTTAAAGTTTTTTATTTTTTAAATTTAAGGTGATAGAGAGACAGACTCCTGCATGTGGTCCTACCAGGATTCACCCAGAGACTCTCACCTGGAGCCAATGCTCTCTCCATCTGGGGCTGATGCTAGCACTCAAGCTAGTTTTAGCACCTGAGGTGGAGGATCCACGGAGCCATCCTCAGTGCTGGGAGCCAACATGCTTGAATCAATCAATCCATGGCTGTAGAATGGGAAGAGAGAGAGAAGGGGGAAGAGAAGAGAAACAGATGGTTACTTCTCCTGTGTGCCCTGATTGGGAATCAAACCTGGGATTTCCACATGGCAGGTTTGCTCTACCACTGAGCAAACTGGCCAGGGCCCATAATTCCTAATTGGCTATTTGTGATATAGAAAATGTTTGTTTTTGGTTTTATTTGTTAATAGAAATCTGGTAACCTTGCTGAAATATTTTATACTAGGAGATTAATTTCTAACAGCTTTTTTTAGGTCTAGTTGAAATATAGTAAAGTGCACATATTTAAATGTATTATTATATATTGATGTATATATGAACTCCTAAAACCATCACCATAATCAAGATAATGAACATATTTATCATAGTTTAAAGTTTCCTTGTATCTCATTGTAATTTCTCCCTTCTACTCCTTGCCACCTAACTGCTTCCATACCCAAGAAACCACTGACCTGCTTTCTGTCACTGTGGATTAGTATGACTTCTTTAGAATTTTATATATAAATGAAACCATACCTTTATTTTTTTTATTTATTTATTTTTTTTATAATTTTATTTTTTTAATGGGGTGACATCAATAAATCAGGATACATATATTCAAAGATAACAAGTCCAGGTTATCTTGTCGTTCAATTATGTTGCATACCCACCACCCAAAGTCAGATTGTCCTCTGTCACCTTCTATCTTGTTTTCTTTGTGCCCCTCCCACCCCCTATCCCTCTCCCGTTCCCCCCTCCCCCCCGTAACCACCACACTCTTATCAATGTCTCTTAGTTTCACTATTATGTCCCACCTACGTATGGAATAATACAGTTCCTGTTTTTTTCTGATTTACTTATTTCGCTTCGTATCATGTTATCAAGATCCCACCATTTTGCTGTAAATGTTCCGATGTCATCATTTCTTATGGCTGAGTAGTATTCCATAGTGTATATGCGCCACATCTTCTTTATCCAGTCATCTATTGATGGGCTTTTTGGTTGTTTCCATGTCCTGGCCACTGTGAACAATGCTGCAATAAACATGGGGCTACATGTGTCTTTACGTATCAATGTTTCTGAGTTTTGGGGATATATACCCAGTAGAGGGATTGCTGGGTCATAAAGTAGTTCTATTTTCAGTTTTTTGAGGAACCACCATACTTTCTTCCATAATGGTTGTACTACTTTACATTCCCACCAACAGTGTATGAGGGTTCCTTTTTCTCCACAGCCTCTCCAACATTTGCTATTACCTGACTTGCTAATAACAGCTAATCGAACAGGTGTGAGGTGGTATCTCATTGCCGTTTTGATTTGCATTTCTCTAATAGCTAAAGAAGATGAGCATCTTTTCATATATCTGTTGGCCATTTGTATTTCTTCCTGGGAGAAGTGTCTATTCATATCCTCTTCCCATTTTTTTATTGGATTGTTTGTTTGTTTGTTGTTGAGTTTTATGAGTTCTTTGTATATTTTGGATATTAGGCCCTTATCTGAGCTGTTGTTTGAAAATATCATTTCCCATTTAGTTGGCTTTCTGTTTATTTTGTTATCAGTTTCCCTTGCTGAGCAAAAACTTCTTAGTCTGATGTAGTCCCATTCATTAATTTTTGCCTTCACTTCTCTTGCCATTGGAGTCAAATTCATAAAATGCTCTTTAAAACCCAGGTCCATGAGTTGAGTACCTATGTCTTCTTCTATGTACTTAATTGTTTCAGGTCTTATGTTTAGATCTTTGATCCATTTTGAGTTAATTTTTGTACAGGGGGAGAGACTGTAGTCCAGTTTCATTCTTTTGCATGTGGCTTTCCAGTTTTCCCAGCACCATTTATTGAAGAGGCTTTCTTTTCTCCATTGTGTGTTGTTGGCCCCTTTATCAAAAATTATTTGACTATATATATGTGGTTTTATTTCTGGACTTTCTATTCTGTTCCATTGGTCTGAGTGTCTATTTTTCTGCCAATACCATGCTGTTTTGATTGTCGTGGCCCTATAATAGAGTTTGAAGTCAGGTATTGTTATGCCCCCAGCTTCATTCTTTTTCTTTAGGATTGCTTTGGCTATTCGGGGTTTTTTATAGTTCCATATAAATCTGATGATTTTTTGCTCTATTTCTTTAAAAAATGTCATTGGAATTTTGATGGGAATTGCATTAAATTTGTATATTGCTTTGGGTAATATAACCATCTTGATTATATTTATTCTTCCTAGCCAAGAACAAGGTATATTCTTCCATCTCATTATATCTTTTTCAATTTCCCTTAACAATGGTTTATAGTTTTCATTATATAAGTCCTTTACATTCTTTGTTATGTTTATTCCTAAGTATTTTATTTTTTTTGTTGCAATCGTGAAGGGGATTATTCTTTTGAGTTCCTTCTCAGTTGAAACCATACCTTTATATACACTTTTTTTGCTTGACATTTCACTTAGTATTTGACATAATTATTTCCTTATTCATTCATGTTTTTAATGGGTTTTTTTATTACTGAGAAGAATTTTTATTGTATGCATATACCCTGTTGATTTAGTCATTAGTTGATGGACATTTGGGTCATTTTCAGGTTTTAACTATGACAATAAAACTACTATGAGCATTCCCATACAAGTCTTTGTATGGATATATGTTTTCATTTATTTCAGATAAATACCTGGGAGTGGAATGGCTGAATCTTATACAGTAGGTATATTTTTAGCTTTGCAAGAAACATGGCTAGTTGAACACAATAAATTTAAATTAATAATATTAAAAAAAGAAACATGGCTAGTTGATATTTGGTCAAACTCCAGTCTAAATGTCTCTGTGAATGTATTTTTTAGACGAGAATATTGAAATCAGTAGACTTTGAAAAGCAAAGCCGCTTACTCTTCATTATGTGGATAGGTCACAGAAAATCAATTGGAGGCTTCAAAACAAAAAAGACTGAATGCATTCTGACTTGAGCTCTACATCTTACCTGGATCACCAGCATACCAGAACACCCTGTAGATTTTGGATTTGCCAGCCCAATAATTGCATAAGCCCATTTCTTAAAATAATTATCTATCTTTCTATCTATCTATCCATTCATCTGCACATACACATCCTGCAGGTTCTGTTTCTTTTTTCTTTTTTTAAATAAATTTTTATTAATGTTAATGGGATGACATTAATAAATCAGGGTACATATATTCAAAGAAAACATGTCTAGGTTATTTTGTCATTAAATTATGTTGCATACCCCTCGCCCATAGTCAGATTGTCCTCCGTCACCCTCTATCTAGTTCTCTGTGCCCCTCCCCCTCTCCCTAACTCTCTCCCTCCCTCCCTCCCTCCTATGTCCTCCCTCCCCCCACCCCTGGTAACCACCACACTCTTGTCCATGTCTCTTAGTCTCGTTTTTATGTTCCACCAATGTATGGAATCATGTAGTTCTTGTTTTTTTCTGATTTACTTATTTCACTCCGTATAATGTTATCAAGATCCCACCATTTTGCTGTAAATGATCTGATGTCATCATTTCTTATGGCTGAGTAGTATTCCATAGTGTATATGTGCCACATCTTCTTTATCCAGTCTTCTATTGAAGGGCTTTTTGGTTGTTTCCATGTCTTGGCCACTGTGAACAGTGCTGCAATGAACATGGGGCTACATGTGTCTTTACGTATCAATGTTTCTGAGGTTTTGGGGTATATACCCAGTAGAGGGATTGCTGGGTCATAAGGTAGTTCTATTTTCAGTTTTTTGAGGAACCACCATACTTTCTTCCATAATGGTTGTACTACTTTACAGTCCCATCAACAGTGGATGAGAGTTCCCTTTTCTCCACAGCCTCTCCAACATTTGCTATTACCCGTCTTGTTGATAATAGCTAATCTAACAGGGGTGAGGTGGTATCTCATTGTAGTTTTGATTTGCATTTCTCTAATAACTAATGAAGCTGAGCATCTTTTCATATATCTGTTGGCCATTTGTATCTCTTCCTGGGAGAAGTGTCTGTTCATGTCCTCTTCCCATTTTTTTATTGGATTGATTGTTTGTTTGTTGTTGAGTTTTATGAGTTCTTTGTAAACTTTGGATATTAGGCCCTTATCTGAGCTGTTGTTTGAAAATATCATTTCCCATTTAGTTGGCTGTCTGTTTATTTTGATATCAGTTTCTCTTGCTGAGCAAAAACTTTTTATTCTGATGTAGTCCCATTCATTTCTCTTTGCCTTCATTTCTCTTGCCATTGGAGTCAAGTTCATAAAATGTTCTTTAAAACCCAGGTCCATGAGTTTAGTACCTATGTCTTCTTCTATGTACTTTATTGTTTCAGGTCTTATATTTAGGTCTTTGATCCATTTTGAATTAATTTTAGTACACGGGGACAGGCTGTAGTCGAGTTTCATTCTTTTGCATGTGGCTTTCCAGTTTTCCCAACACCATTTGTTGAAGAGGCTTTCTTTTCTCCATTGTGTGTTGTTGGCCCCTTTATCAAAGATTATTTGACCATATATATGTGGTTTTATTTCTGGACTTTCTATTCTGTTCCATTGGTCTGAGTGTCTATTTTTCTGCCAATACCATGCTGTTTTGATTATCGTGGCCCTATAATATAGTTTGAAGTCAGGTATTGTAATGCCCCCAGCTTCATTCTTTTTCCTTAGGATTGTTTTGGCTATTCGGAGTTTTTTATAGTTCCATATAAATCTGATGATTTTTTGTTCCATTTTTAAAAAAAATCTCATAGAAATTTTGATGGGAATTGCATTAAATTTATATATTGCTTTGGGTAATATGGCCATTTTAATTATATTTATTCTTCCTATCTAAGAACAAGGAATATTTTTCCATCTCATTGTGTCTTTTTCTATTTCTCTTAATAATGCCTTGTAGTTTTCATTATATAGGTCCTTTACATTTTTTGTTATGTTTATTCCTAGCTATTTTATTTTTTTGGTTGCAATCGTGAAGGGGATTATTTTTTTGAGTTCGTTTTCTAATATTTCATTGTTGGCATATAGAAAGGCTATGGACTTTTGTATGTTAATTTTGTATCCTGCGACCTTACTGTATTGGTTTATTGTTTCTAATAATCTTTTTGTGGAGTCCTTCGGGTTTTCAATGTATAGGATCATATCATCAGCAAAAAGTGATATCTTTACTTCTTCTTTTCCGATATGGATGCCTTTTATTTCTTTGTCTTGTCTGATTGCTCTGGCCAGAACTTCTAGCACCACGTTAAATAAGAGTGGAGAGAGTGGACAACCCTGTCTTGTTCCTGATTTAAGGTAGAAAGTCCTCAGTTTTATGCCATTTAATATGATGTTGGCTGATGGTTTATCATATATGGCCTTTATCATGTTGAGATATTTTCCTTCTATACCCATTTTGTTGAGAGTCTTAAACATAAAATTGTGTTGTATTTTATCAAAAGCCTTTTCTGCATCTATTGATAAGATCATGTGGGTTTTGTTCTTTGTTTTGTTGATATGGTGTATTATGTTAACCGTTTTACATATGTTGAACCATCCTTGAGATTCTGGGATGAATCCCACTTGATCATGATGTATTATTTTTTTAATATGTTGTTGTATTTGGTTTGCCAGTATTTTGTTTAGTATTTTAGCATCTGTATTCATTAGAGATATTGGTCTGTAGTTTTCTTTCTTTGTACCATCCTTGCCAGGTTTTGGTATGAGGGTTATGTTGGCCTCATAAAATGTGTTTGGAAGTATTGCTTCTTCTTCAATTTTTTGGAAGACTTTGAGTAGAATAGGAACCAAGTCTTTTTTGAATGTTTGATAGAATTCACTAGTATAACCGTCTGGGCCTGGACTTTTATTTTTGGGGAGATTTTTAATAGTTTTTTCTATTTCCTCCCTGCTGATTGGTCTGTTTAGGCTTTCTGCTTCTTCATGACTCAGTCTAGGAAGGTTGTATTGTTCTAGGAATTTATCCATTTCTTCTAGATTGTTGTATTTGGTGGCATATAATTTTTCATAGTATTCTACAATAATTCTTTGTATATCTATGATGTCTGTGGTGATCTCTCCTCTTTCATTTTGGATTTTATTTATTTGAGTCCTGTGCCTTTTTTCCTTGGTGAGTCTTGCCAAGGGTTTGTCAATTTTGTTGATCTTTTCAAAGAACCAGCTCCTTGTTTTATTGATTTTTTCTATAGTTTTTCTGTTCTCTATTTCATTTATTTCTGCTCTGATTTTTATTATCTCCTTTCTTCGGCTGGTTTTGGGTTGTCTTTGTTCTTCTTTTTCTAGTTCCTTAAGGTGTGAAGTTAAGTGGTTTACTTGGGTTCTCTCTTGTTTGTTCATATAGGCCTGAAGTGATATGAACTTTCCTCTTATTACTGCTTTTGCTGCATCCCAGAGATTCTGATATGTCGTATTTTCATTTTCATTTGTCTGTATATATCTTTTGATCTCTGCGCTTATTTCTTCTTTGACCCATTCATTTTTTAGAAGTATGTTGTTTAGTTTCCACATTTTTGTGTGTTTTCCCCCCTCTTTTTTGCAGTTGAATTCTAGTTTCAAGGCTTTATGATCAGAGAATATGCTTGGTACAATTTCAATTTTTCTAAATTTGCTGATATTGTCTTTGTGGCCCAACATATGGTCAATTCTTGAGAATGTTCCATGTACACTAGAGAAAAATGTATATTCTGTTGCTTTGGGATGAAGTGTCCTGTAGATGTCTATCATATCCAGGTGTTCTAGTATTTCGTTTAAGGCCACTATATCTTTATTGATTCTCTGTTTGGATGACCAATCTAGAGCCGTCAGCAGTGTATTGAGGTCTCCAAGTATGATTGTATTTTTGTTAGTTTTTGTTTTAAGGTCAATAAGTAACTGTCTTATATATTTTGGTGCTCCTTGGTTTGGTGCATATATATTAAGGATTGTTATGTCTTCTTGATTCAGTGTCCCCTTAATCATTATGAAATGACCATTTTTGTCTCTGAGTACTTTTTCTGTCTTGTAGTCAGCATTATCCGATATGAGTATTGCTACACCTGCTTTTTTTTGGGTGTTGTTTGCTTGGAGTATTGTTTTCCAGCCTTTCACTTTGAATTTGTTTTTATCCTTGTTGCTTAGATGTGTTTCTTGTAGGCAGCATATAGTTGGATTTTCTTTTTTAATCCATTCTGCTACTCTGTGTCTTTTTATTGGTAAGTTTAATCCATTTACATTTAGTGTAATTATTGACACTTGTGGGTTCCCTACTGCCATTTTATAAATTGCTTTCTGTTAGTTTTGTATCTTGTTTGATTCTTCTCTTTTGTTTTTCTATCATTTGTTTTTGTTTGTTTGTGTTCCATACTTCTTTCCTCTGTTGCTACCTTTTTTAAGTCAAGTGCTTTTGTGGTGGTTTTTTCAAGGGTGGTTACCATTAAGTAATGAAAAGGGTACCTACCATATTCATTGTAATACCCTATCTTATGAGTATTTCTGCACTTCATCGTCCTTTGCTACTGTTAATCTCCATCCTCTCCCCCCCCCAGTTTAAGTTTGGTTTTATTGTTGTCACAGTTTAAGTTTTGTTTTATTCTTGGTGAAGCTGTTACTTGTGGTTTTGTTTTCTTTTGTTCTTTGAATCTGGTTGGAAAACCCCCTTTAGTATTTCCTGGAGTGGGGGCTTTCTGCTGATAAATTCTCTCATCTTTTCTGTATTTGTGAATGTTTTTATATCTCCTTCATACTTGAAGGATAGCTTTGATGTATATAGTATTCTTGGCTGAAAGTTCCTCTCTTTCAGGCTTTAAATATTGGGGTCCACTCTCTTCTAGCTTGTAGAGTTTCTGCTGAGAAATCTGATGATAATCTAATAGGCCTTCCTTTATATGTTGTACTCTTCTTTTCCCTGGCTGCCTTGAGAATTTTTTCTTTGTCATTGGTTTGTGTCATCTTTATTATGATGTGCCTTGGAGTGGGTTTGTTGGGGTTAAGAAAACTCAGTGTTCTGTTTGCTTCTTGAATTTGAGGCTTTAGTTCTTTCCACAGGCTTGGGAAGTTCTCATCTATTATTTGTTTGAGTATGTTCTGTGTTCCATTTTCTCTCTCTTCTCCCTCTGATATACCTATTATTCTTATGTTATTCTTTCTGATGGAGTCAGACAATTCCTGTAGGGCTTTCTCGTTTTTTATTATTTTTGAGTCTCTTTCTTCTTCTCTCTGTTGTGCCTCAAGTTGCTTATCTTCTATTTCACTAATCCTATCTTCTATCTGGGCTGTTCTGTTAGCTAAGCTTCTTACCTCGTTTTTCAGCTCGTGAATTGAGTTTTTCATTTCTGTTTTATTTGTTTTTATAGTTTCAATTTCCTTGGTAATATATTCTTTGTGTTCGTTGAGTTGTTTTCTGATCTCCCTAAATTGCCTTTCTGTGTTTTCTTGTATATCTCTGAGTATTTTTAAGATTTCTATTTTAAATTCTCTGTCATTTAGCTCCAAGGCTTCCAATATGTTGTCTTTTCTCCATAGATTTTTCCACATCTATTTGTGTTACCTCTCTATCTTTTGTATCCCTAATATTCAATTTCCTCTTTCTTATTGGCATCTGAGGGTGGTCTTGTTGATAGCACTAATTAGAATTAATAAAGAGTAAAAAGTAAAAAAAAAAAAGGTAAAACACCCCACAAAAAAGAACAGTAATAATTTATTATTTCCCCCTTTTTTCTTTCTTCTCTTTCCCTCCTCTCCCCTCCTCAGGGAAATATCGTGATGACCTGTGAATTATATTATGCTAAATGGAACAAAAACTGCCTATAATGGAGGGCCTGATTTGGGGTGAAGAGTTCAAGGGGCAAAAAAAGGGAGTAGGGACCTACTAAATGCAAAAAAAAAAAAAAAGAAAAGAAAAAAATCTTAGACAAGCATAAGATGATTTGCTTGTAAGTGATGGTCGACTAAGAGATATAATGAGAGGGATAAGAGGAAACCAGAAAAAAGGAGAAAAAAAAAGAATAATAAAGAAGAAAAAAAATAAAAATAATAAGTAAAAATCTGTTGTATTAAGTGGAGTGAAGACTAAATACAATGGAGACCTTGGGTTGGGAGGAATGCTAGTGAGTTAAAAAGCAACGTAAAAAGTACCCAAAATGCCACAAAAATAAACAAACAAACAACAAAAAACAAAAGCGAAAAAGAAAAAAAAAACAAAAAAAACTTGAGTCCCAAATTAAATAATTTGTTCGTGATTGAGGATTAAATGGGAGGAAAAGTAAAACGAGAAAAGAAGAAACGAATAGAAAGGAAAAAATAAGAAAAAGAGAAAAACGAAGGAAGAAAAAAAAGGAAGAGAAAAAAACAAAATAAAGCAAAACAAAAAAAAACAAAAGAGGAGAGAGTGAGAGTTAAGTGTTTTGGAGTGTAACCTTAAAGGAGAGTGAGGATGAAGAAAAGAAATAAAATGTAACACTCATGGATAGTGTAGTTCAAGAAAAGGGAAGCATAAGATGGGCAGAGAATAAAAGGACCAAGGTGGAGGAAATAGAAATAATAATAATAAAGGCAATAAGATAGAAGAAATAAACAACAACAACAAAAAAATTAGTGGAACAAGTTGTAAAGTCTGTGGATTTTTCTTGATTTTGAGAGGTTAACTTCTTCCTTTTTCTTTTCTTTCCCTCTTCCTGGTCGGTGACTCTGTACCCCAGGCTCTGCCCCTGTGTCACACTTAGGTAGGGATTTGCAGTTGATGGGATTCTGTGGCAATGTCACATAATTGTCTTTAGTCTTGCTGGTAGTCAAGGCTTGTTGGAGTTTGCAGGGTCCAACAATGAGAGAGTTTGCTTTCCTAGAGTCTCTCTCCTAGTCCCCCCTTCCTGAATTAGCAGCCTGGTGATCCAGCTATAAGGCTGCTACTGCTTCTGCCTGGGGAGTAAGAGGCTCAAAGAGCTAGGAAATCCCCACTCTATCCCCACTCAGCGCAAGGCTTTGGGAAAGGCTCTGGCAGTCAGAGCCTCCAGTGTAATCAGGCGGGGGTGGGAGTCAATTGTTGTCAAGGTGACTGTTCAGCGCCTAGCATTCAGTTGGACCACTCAACCCAGGCTTTCCACACTTTGTAGCCTGTTTTGGCTGGGAAGAAGAGGCACTAGTCTCTGCTTGCGACTAGTGTAGTATAGATCTTATTATCTGCCAAGTCCCTCTTGTTAGCGTTTATCCCTGAATATGGAGGCTTTGTCAATCAGAAGTTGCCCCCGCCCCTTTAGCAAGAGGCACTAAAAAATATCACGCCTCTTGTCTTGGATCGCTGAACTGAGAGAGATCTTATCAATTAGAGCCCCGTGGGTGCGCAGATTTCATGGGTTGAGCTAATGTCAGTGATTGGGTCCGTAGCTGTGCTCCCGAAGGTATTTCAGGCTGCCCGCGCACCCCTCCCCCAACACTTGATTGTTAGCTTGAATGGCTGGGTGAGGTGCCCCGCCCACGGAGAGAATCTCCCAAGTAGGAAAGACCGCCCTGGCGCCTCTCCCGCTCGCCCCGCCGCTGGCGGCTGGGGTGCACCGGGCGCAGGATAATGGGGCATCCTGGGTGTGCGGGCCAGTAGGGCGCTCTGGGTGCATGGGACGCCCAGGGCATGCGCGCGAATGGGGTGCTCCGGGCACCGGTGGCTGAGGACTCTCACTCGCAGTGCGCAGGCTGCTGGGGACGCTAGCGGTGCTCGCTCTGCGACCAGAGTGTGGCACCAGGCGCGCGCCAGCGGCTGCTCGCAGCGCTTAGGCTGCTGCTCCCTGAGTGTGGGCCGACTCACCACAGGCGCACTCCCTCCGCGGCTTGAATGAACGTCCCTGCGGTAGTTAGCTTCCTCCACACCCTCGTCTCTCAGATTCAATTGATAACAGTCCTTTCGCTTTCAGTTTGTGTGGAACTCCGGAATGCTCCGAGGATAAATTTTTCTGTTTCTAGTTGATAAATTTGTTGAGATTTTGGGGAGATCTGTCAGACACGCTGCTCACGGTGCCATTTCCGTTACATCACCTCAGAATATCAAAAATGGGTTCTGTTTCTAGAAAGAACTCTGTGCCATTCTGCACTCCTATCAGTGGTGTGTGAAATTCTAATTGTACCACGTCATTACCAACACTTGGAATAGTCGATCATTTAAAATTTGAGCCATTTTTGTAGGTGTGTAGTGGTATCTCATTGTAGTTTTAATTTATAGTTCCTGAATGACTAATGATGTTGAAGAACTTTTCAAGTGCTTATTTGCCACTTGTGGTAGGCAGAATCATAAATCCCATCCCCAAAACATCCCCATCTTAACCTCCAGAACCTGTTAATATGTTGTTGCATGGCAGGGGAGAACTGAGGTTACTAATTAGTTTATCTTGAGATGGGGAGAATATCCTGAATTATCTGGATGGGCACAATATTCTCATAAGTGAAAGAGGGAGGGGGAAGAGTTAGTGTCAGAGAGATGCATGTGAGAAAGGCTCAATCAGCCATCATTGGCTTCAATGATGGAAGGAAGCCAGGAGCCAAGGTTGTGGGCAGCCTCTAGAAGCTGGAAAAGGGAAGAAAATAAATTCTCCCCTAGAGCCATCTGAAAGAAACATTCCACTGCCAACAACTTAATTTTAGCTCACATAGGCCCATTTCAGATTTCTGATCTTCACAGTTGTAAGATAATAAATTTGTATTTTTTTTCCAGCAACTAAGTTTGTGATAATTTTTTATGGCAGCAACAGGAAACTAATACATCATCTGTATATCTTCTTTAGTAAAGTGTCTGTTCTAATCTTTTGCTCATTTTATAAAGTACATTGTTGATTTTCTTATTAGGATAAACCTTACTTGGCCATGATACGTTATCTTTTGATATATTGTTAGTTTCAGGTTTCTAAAATTTTGTTTAGAATTTTTGTATCTATGTTCATGGTGTATAGTTTTATTTTCTAGTTATGTCTTTTCTGGTTTTGGTATCACGGTTGTGATGGTCTCAGAATGAGTTAGGGTTTTTTCTCTTTTCAATTTTCTGAGAGAAATTGTATAGAATTGGTATTGTTTCCTACTTAAATTATTTGGTAGAATTCATTAGAGAAGCTATCTGGGCATGGAGTCTTTTCTAGAGAAAAAGATTTTTAACTACAGATTCAATTTTTTTAATAGAAGGCTATTCAGATTATCTTTTCTTTTTTTAAAATTTTTAAATTTATTTTTACATTTATTTTATTTATTTATTTTTTTAGAGAGAGGAGACACACAGAGAGAAAGAGACAGAGGGAGGAAAGAGATAGAAAGAACAGGGGAGGAGCATGAAGCATCAACTCCCATATGTGCCTTGACCAGGCAAGCCTGGGGTTTTGAACAGGCGACCTCAGCGTTCCAGGTCAACGCTTTAACCCACTGTGCCACCACAGGTCAGGCTATCTTTTCTTCTTACATGAGCTTTGGTGGTTTGTGTTTTTCAAGGGGTTTGTCCATTTCATCTAACCTGTCAAACTTATTGGCATAAGTTTGTTTATGATATTCCTTCATTATAATTTTAATATCTGTAAAATTTGCCGTGATGTCATGTGTCTCACTCCTGATATTGGGAACTTGCACTTTGTCTTTTCTCCTTTATCAGTCTGACTGGAAGTTTATCAATTTTCTTGATCTTTTCAAATAATCAACTTTAGATTTATGGAGGTTTTTTTTACTGCTTTTATTTTCTATTGATTTTACTCTGATCTTTATAATGTTCTAACTTCTAGTTGCTTTTAACTTAATTTGCCTTACTTGTTCTAATTTCTACAGGTGAGTGCTGAGGTCATTGATTTGCTCTTTCCTTTTTTTCACTGTTTGGTAGTGCTATCAATTTCTCCCTAGGAACTGCTTTAAAGACAGCTCACAATTTCTTTTCTTAATTCACAAATTTTGACATTTCCATTTTTTATTTTTAAGTGAGAGGAGGGGAGATAGACAGACTCTTGCATGTGCCCTGACCAGGATCCACCTGGCAACCCCTGCCTGGAACTGATGCTTGAATCAACCAAGCTATCCTCAGTGCCCAGGGCCAATGATTGAACCAATCGAGCCACTGGCTGGGAAAGGAGAAAACGGAGAGAAGAGTGAGAGGGAGGGGGAGCGAACCAGATGGTCAGTTCTTATTTGTGCCCTGACTCGGAATGGAACCTGGGATGTTCACAAGCCAGGCCAATGCTCTGTCTACTGAGCAACCTGGCCAGGGCTTGCGTTTTTATTTTCATTCAGTTCAAGATACTTTCTAATTTCCCCTTAATTTTTTTCTTTGACCCATGGATTATTTATCTGGAGGATTTTCCAGGTTTATTTTATTATTAATTTCTAATTTAATTCTATTGTAAGTAGAAAATATACTTTGAATGACTTGAATGATTTTAAATTTATGAGACTTATTTTAAGGCCCACAGTATGGTCTATCTTGGTAAATGATCCTTGTACATTTGATTATAATTTATTTTCAGCTCTTGTTGGGCACAGTATCCCAATTGTGGCAAATTGCTTGAACGTGTTTTTTCAAATCTTCTATTTCTTTAATAAATTTCTGTATACTTGTTCTATGAGTTGTTGAGAGAAGAGTGTTGGAAACTCTTACTATAATTTGAAATTTGTCTAGATCTCCTTGCAGTGCTATCATTTTTACATCATGAATATTTTTCTTCAATTTTTTTGGGGGGGGCACATTCTAACCTATCGGCCAAGTTATTTCACCTCTCTGAACCTTATTTTTCACCCAAAGTAAATGGAGATAATCAGAGATGTTATTTACAAATTTAACACTTGGCATGGATATTAACTAGCCTGAAACTTTGGAGGCCCTAGTGCTACAGCAGAGTCCTAGAGGCCCTCAGCTATGCCTTTATCTTTTGGTTGCTAGATTGTACAGGAAGTTCTGAGTGTACATGTGTGTGTGTGTGTGGGGGGGGTCCCAAGGAAGGGATCAGGGTGGGAGTGGTGAGAGTGAAGAATGATAGCAGTAAGTATAGATATTTTTCAGTATTGTAACAACCTGTACAATTCCACCTGTGCATACCACCTGGATATATAATTCCCACCTCTATAGTCTAATTCCCCACACACAGGAGTGTTGACCTCCTCTCCAAACATTCACCTTTGGTTTCTCTAAGGAAATCCCACAGGGCTCAATTGTAGAGTCTTAAAAACTCTGTTACCCTAAGGCTAAAAAGCTTTTCTCTCCTCTTAAGTATAGGATGGAGTTCACCAGGACAGTTTACCTGGTAGCTGTTTGGGGCATGCTCTCTGGGACCCTGAGGACATCACCCATTGTGTATGCCCTGGAAGGAGTGTTTTTATATCTATAGCATCAGGGTGCAGCAACTGAACGATAAGATTCCATTCTGGACTTAACTACTTCCTCATCAATCCTTCCCCTTGGTGGACTTCACTCCGCCCTCTGTCATACAAGGAAGGGGTTGGATTGTCTAATTTTGACTTTGCTGGGAAGTAAAAAGGAATTTGAACTGTAATTGTTAAGTTGGAAGAGTCATCCTTCTCCCAGTTTTGTCCTGGGGTCTGTTCTATATCACTTCTCTTTCTTTATTAGAGGCTAAAAATATATCATCTTTGGGCAAGGAAACCAGAGCAAGCTGCCTCTTGTTACTTGACTGAGGGCCACAGCCCCAGTGGCTCCTAAACTCCTGACTCCTGTCTCACCTGTCAGCTTGGTGGAACAGAGATGGGCAAAGTCTTTTCCTGGGGTGGGAGCTCCTTCTTGGGAACTCAGGCCAAGAGAGGATAATGGGAGGTTTTGTTAATGGTGAATGACACCAGATGTTTGACCTCAGTCTTTGAGTTCAGCTAAGGAAAGAATTCAGAGCCTAGGAACTCAAACACTAGCATAAGTTTATTTAGAAAGTTGCAGAGGTAGAAGAAATGAGCCATGGAAGAAGTGAGCCAACTGGGCTGCGAGGACTCAGGGAACAAGCTATAGAGGCAGAAGAAGGGCCATTGGATCTTAGGAGAAAGAAAACAAAGGTAACAACACAATTGAGTGAAGACAAGGGAAAGGAAAGTCACAGTCCTGTGAGAGTGGGAGTGAGTGAGTGAGAGAAAAAGGGAGTGTTTGCTACATCATGTATTCTGAAACTGTTACTGGCAGCATAAACATTAGATCTGTAATGTCCTCGTGATGAATTGACTCTTTTATCTTTATAAAACTACCTTTTTTATTCCTGATAATAATCTTTGCTCTAAAATCTACTTTGTCTAATATAGTCATTTTAGTTTTTTAAAATTTATTAGTGTTAACATGATATATAATTTTTCAACCTTTTATTTTCAGATGATTTGTGGCTTTATAATTACAGTGCACAGTGTAAGTGCCAAGTAGTTGTCTTATTATTTAGACCAATCTGAAAATATTTACCTTTTAATTGCAATCCTTAGACCATTAACATTTTTAAAAACTTTATTGAGATATAATTAAATACCGATGCAGTTTACCTATTAATTTCTTAGTACAGTCACAGGATCATGACTATCTAATATTAGAAAAACTTTGTGCCCCCCAAGAAAGAAGCTTTGTACCCATCAGCAGTAGCTCCCTATTCTCCATGCTCCATCAGCAGTAGCTCCCTATTCTCCATGCTCCATCAGCAGTAGCTCCCTATTCTCCATGCTCTGTCAGCAGTAGCGCCCTATTCTCCATGCTCCGTCAGCAGTAGCTCCCTATTCTCCATGCTCCGTCAGCAGTAGCGCCCTATTCTCTGTGCTCTGTCCGCAGTAGCTCCCTATTCTCCATGCTCCGTCAGCAGTAGCTCCCTATTCTCCATGCTCCATCAGCAGTAGCTCCCAATTTCTCCATGGTCTCCTGCCAGCAGAGAGTCTATTTCTGTCTCTATAGATTTGCTTAGTCTGGACATTTCACATAAATGGTATATCACACAGGTGGTCTTTTGTAATTGACTTCTTTTACTTAACATAATGTTTATAAGGTGATCATGCCACACCATGTATCAGTACTTCATTTATTTTTATTGCCAAAAATAATCCTTTGTATAAATACACCATATTACAGTGTTTATCCAGTCATTAGTTGATGAACAATTAGATTATTCCCACTTATTGGCTATTATAAATAATGCTACTATGATCATTTGTGTACAAGATTCTGCAAATACATAAGGTTTTCACTTCTCTTGAATATATACCTAAGAGTGGAATTGCTAGGCCATTGGCAACACTATGTTTAAACTTTTGAGGAACTGCCAAAGTGTTTTCCAAACTAGTTGTATGATTTTATATATTGCCATCCATGTATGAGGGTTCCAATTTTTCCACATCCTCCCCAACACTAATTGTCCATCTTTTTCATTATAGCTATCCTAGTGGGTATGACATGGTATGTGATTGGGGTTTTGCTTGGCATTTATCTGATGATTAATGATGTTGAGCATCTTTATAGGTGCTCATTGGATATTTGATTATCTTCTTTAAAGAGAAATCTAAGAGTGACGTCAGAGAAATGGTGCTGTGAGGAGCACGACTGACAAATCTCCCCAAAATTTCAACAAGTTCATCAACCAGAGACAGAAAAATCTATCCTTGGAGCGTTCAGGAGTTCCACACACTGAAGGCGAAGGTAGGATCGAGTGAAAAATTGACTAAATATATAATCAACCCTGAAGGAAATAAGTTGGACAAAGGAACAGTCTTCCTCCCTCACTAACCTGAGCAAAGGCTGCTTTCACTTGGAATGGAGAGTTGGGGGGGGCTAAGGGTGTGGAGGAAGCTAGGCTGCAGCATGGACATTCATTCAAGCTGAGGAAAGAGTGTGCCTGTAGTGAATCAGCCCACATGAGCAAACACCTGCGCGACACCAGCAGCAGCTGCCAGTAGTGCATGGGGAGTGCACTAAAGCAAACTTCCCTACGCCCGAGCTCCTCTGGATGGGCGGGGTGCCTCACCCAGCCATTCAAGCTAACAATCAAGCATCACGGGAGGGGCATGCGGGCAGCTTGCAGTCCTTTCTGGAGCAGATCGGTGGATCCAATCGCTGAAATTAGCTTAACCCACAGTCTGCTCACCTCCCAACTGACCTACGCAGCTCTAATTGACAAGATGTCTCACAGTTCAGTGATCTAAGACAAGAGGCCTGATATTTTTTAGTGCCTCTTGCTAAAGGGGTGGGGGCAATTTCTGATTGGCAGAGCTTTCATACTCAGGGATATACGCTAAAAAGAGGGACTTGGCAGATGTTAAGACCTCCTGTACTGCAGGCAGCGACTAGGGCATCTTCCTCCCAACCAAAACAGGTTACAAAGTGCGGAAAGCCTGGGGAGAGTGGTCCCACAGAGTGCTAGGCATGCTGAACAGGCCTGGAGGCTCATAGAAAGTCACCTTGAGAGCAATTGGCTCCCAGCCCCACCTGATTACGCTGGCGGCTCTGACTGCCAGAGCCTTACCCAGAGTCCTGCATTGAGTGGGGATAGAGTGGGGATTTTCCAGCTCTTTGAGCCTTTTACTCCCCAGGCAGAGGCAGCGGCAGCCTCATAGCTGGATCATCAGGCTGCTAATTCAAGAAGGAGAGACTAGGAGAGAGGCTCCGGGAAAACGGGCTCTCTCATTGTCAGAGCCTGCAAATGCTAACAAGCCTTGACTACCAACGAGACTGAAGCCTAATATATGACATCACCGTAGAGTCTCATCAACTGCAAATCCCTACTTAAGCATGCCACAGGGGCAGAGCCTGGGGTACAGAGTCACCGACCAGGAAGAGGGAGAAGAAAGGAAAAGGAAGAAGTTAACCTCTCAAAATCAAGAAAAATCCACAGACTGTATAACTTGTTCCACTATTTTTTTTTTGTTTCTTTCATCTTCTTGCCTTTATTATTATTATTTCTATATCTTCCACCTTGGTCCTTTTATTCTGTGCCTGTCTTATTCTTTTCTTTTCTTAAACTACACTTCCCATAAGTGTTACATTTTATTTCTTTTCTTCTTCCTTATTCTCCATGAGGGTTACACTCCAAAACCCTTAACTCTCTCTTTCTTTCTCTTTTTGTTTTTTTTCTTTTTTCTTCTTTTCCTTTCCCCCTTTTTCTTATTTCTCCCTCTCTATTAGTTTCTTCTTTTCTCCTTTTACTTTTTCTTTCATTCAATCCTCAATTATGAACAAATTATTTAATTTGGGACTCAAGTGGGTTTTTTTTGTTTGTTTTTGTGGCATTTTGAGTGCTTTTTACTTTTCTTTTTAACTCATTAGCATTCCTCCCAACCCAGGATCTCCATTCTATTTAGTTTTTGCTCCACTTAATACAGTAGTTATTTTTTTTCCTTTTTCCTGTTTCCCTCTTATCCCTCTCATTATATCTCTTAGTCAACCATCACTTATAAGCAAATCATTTTATATTTACACTTGACCTAAATTTTTATCTTTTTTGCATTTTTTGGGTCCCTACTTCCTTTTTTGCCCCTTGAACACTTCCCCCCAACTCAGGCCCTCCATTATAGGCAGTTTTTGTTCCATTTAGCATAATATAATTCACAGTTCATCATGATATTTTCCTAAGGAGGAGGGGAGAGGAAGGGAAGAGAAGAAAGAAAGGGGAAGAAATAATAAATTATTATTGGTGTTTTTGCGTGTTTTTTTCCAAAATTTTTAACTTTTTAAAAACTTTTTTAAAACTTTTTATTATTTATTAATTCTCATTAGTGCTATCAACAAGACCACCCTCAGATGCCATTAAGGAAAAGGAAATTGAATATCATGCATACAAAAGATAGAGAAGTAGCACAGATAGATGTGGAAAAATCTATGGAGAAAAAATTTAATATATTGAAAACCTTGGAGCTAACTGACAGAGAATTTAAAATAGAAATACTAAAAATACTGAGAGATATACAAGAAAACACAGAAAGGCAATTTAGGGAGCTCAGAAAACAACTCAACGAACACAAAGAATATATTACCAAGGAAATTGAAAGTATAAAAACAAATCAAACAGAGATGAAAACTCAATTCATGAACTGAAAAATGAGGTAACAAGCTTAGCTAATAGAACAGGCCTGATAGAAGGTGGGATTAGTGATATAGAAGACAAGCAACTTCAGGCACAGCAGAGAGAAGAAGAGAGAGACTCAAAAATTAAAAAAAAAAATGAGAAAGCCCTACAGGAATTGTCTGACTTCATAAAAAAGAATAACGTAAGAATAATAGGTATATCAAAGGGAGAAGAGAGAGAAAATGGAATGGAGAATATATTCAAACAAATAATAGATGAGAACTTCCCAAGCCTGTGGAAAGAACTAAAGCCTCAAATTCAAGAAGCAAACAGAACACGGAGTTTTTTTTTCTTTTCAATTTTTATTAATTTTAATGGGGTGACATCAATAAATCAGGGTACATGTATTCAAAGAAAACATGTCCAGGTTATCTTGTCATTCAATTATGTTGCATACCCATCACCCAAAGTCAGATTGTCCTCCGTCACCTTCTATCTAGTTTTCTTTGTGCCCCTCCCCTTTCCCCTTCCCCTCTCCCTCCTTCTCTCCCCCCTTCCATAACCACCACACTCTTGTCCATGTCTCTTAGTCTCGTTTTTATGTCCCACCAATGTATGGAATCATGCAGTTCTTGGATTTTTCTGATTTTCTTATTTCACTCCGTATAATGTTATCGAGATCCCACCATTTTGTTGTAAATGATACGATATCATAATTTCTTATGGCTGAGTAGTATACCATAGTGTATATGTGCCACATCTTCTTTATCCAGCCATATATATATATATTTTTTTTTTTTTTTACAGTGATTAAAGCCTTTAAGCAAACTCTTGGCCAATACAATAAGAATCCATAAAAGAGTAGTGTCCTTAACATGTTCACCAAGTCCAAGTTGGCACCAACATCATTCCAAATCCCTGCGAATGCAACCCAACCCCAGTTCAGTCCGTTAACAAGGAGCTATAGCTCCAGTTCAGCTATAACAAGGAGCAGGAGTCCAGAAAAAGTCCACATCCAGGAAAATTTCGCATGGCACTGGAATTGTTGTCACAATTCTATACTTTGAAGCTCACTTCCAAGTCCCAATGACCGCTGCTTCTAGCTGGTAATGATTCAGGTAGACTGGAAAAGCCATCTGCAGCATGTGTGGAGATGGAGCCTCTGTTCTCCTCTGCCTGGAGAGATGATACCAGGGTGCTTTTTCCTGGAGCTCTGCAACTGTGGCATGGTATAGAGAACCTTGGGATACACTAAGCTGGGAGGCAAAGGTAAATTCACAATAGAAGTTGGCAAAAGGGGGAGAGAGAGCTCTAAATTAGGAGTAGGTCCCAGCCTGAAATATGAGTGGTGCATTGAGGTAGGAGGAATAAAGGAAACACTATATATTAAACAAAGCATCAGAAAATAGGACTATCAACACCCACAACAGAGATCTTTGAGGGAAGAATAAAAATCCTGACCATTCAGGCAAGACATAGTTAAGTGGCCCTTGTGCAAGTGAAATCAGTTTACTTGTTTCTTGGAATAAATACCCTAGGCTCATCCACAGTGTCGTAGGTGGGGCCAACGGCCCTGGGCACCTTCAGCCTTCAGTGGCAAACCCCAGCATTATGGGCAAGGTTAGGTCATAGGTGGCTGGAGCAGGGCTGGAAGAGACTGAATCCTCCCTTAGAGGAGCGAGGGGAAGCCGACCTTCCAGTGTCCCTTTTTCCTCATAGCAAAGGCATGTAAGCCTGGCAGGCTTTAGCTCAATGACCTTTCTGTTTACTATTGAAGCAGGACCCAGATGGATTCCTATGAGACCCCTTTGGGGCATTGAAGCCTTTAAGGACATATCCTAAAAGCTGGTAGTTCCCCTGATCTCTATTGGGCTTTTTCTGCCTCTTGGTACCTTAAAAGCCATGCTCAGAAGATCTCGCTGAGGGGTTTGAGAATCCCCATCCACCTATATAAGTCTTTTCCATATATCTGGAGCTATTTGGAAAAAGACAAAACAGTGTTATTAGCTGGATCAAATAAAAGAAGGTAGAAGTTTGCAGGAGAAGAAGATTTGGCGTCTTCTGTTCATCAGCATTCAAAAGAAATTTAAAAAAAATTTTAAGTAAAAAGCATGATATGGTAGACTCATAGGAGTTCCAAGATATGACTCCCCCCTTTTAAATTTTTTTTAAATTGACCTTAAAATATTTGCTGGGTATGCTTTAATAATACCTTGACTTTAAAGATTGTAGGAAATATCCATAATTTGAAAGGTTTGACAAAATACAGTAAATGCTTTTGGTACATATGCAGGAGCACTGTCAGTTTTAATCAGTTTAGGAAATCCAATAATAGAAAAATGCATACAGACAATGAACTATAACCTGCTTAGCAGCCTCTCCTGTTCTGGCAGAGGTTACTATGTATATAAATCCAGAATAAGTATCCACTGTAACATGGACATAGGGCTGTTTGCCAAATGAAGGTATATGAGTAACCTCCATTTGCCAAAGTTGTCCTGGTAGGAGTCCTTGAGGGTTAACTCCAAATGAGGGGACAGATTGTAGTATAGGACCTCTTGGACAGGATTTTCCAATCTGCCATGCTGCTTCCTGAGAAGGTTGAAGCTGTTCACACAGGGCTGCAGTGTTCTGGTGATGAATAGTATGGGACTGAATTGTTCGATCTGTCATGGTTGCTCCAAATAATTTTCTTTTGGGTAGCTTGATCAACAAGGGCATTCCCTTGTGCTGAAGCTCCAGGGAGCATGAAGTGAGCTCGAGTATGTCCTATAAAACATGGAGCATTGACGGAGGTGTCAGGGCCAAGGCAGAGCAGTCCATACAGGATTTGTGGGAGCTAGGAAGACCCTTCTTCCCTCTAAATAGCAGCCCCAGGGCCACAGATCTAACAAGGGATTCTACAGTTTTCGAATCATTTGTTTGTTCATTCATTCAATTAAGATCGGTCACCTTGAGAAAAAAGATGGCAGTGGAATAGATGGATGCACAGACGCCCTGCTCTCACCACCAAACTGGAATACAAATCAATTTAGGAAAAATCAGCATGAAAAACCAACTCTGAACTGCAAGAATGGCTCTCAAAAACCAAGGAGCAAAGAGGAAATCACAGAAGTCCTGGTAGGGAGCCCCTGAACCTCCTCTGCTTGCCGGAACAGAGGGGTTGGGATGGGGCTGAGAGCCCAGAGAGGATCTCGGAGGGAGGGGAGCAGAAACTACAGCTCACAGCCACTTGCCTGGCGACCAGGGAGCGAGGTGCGTTGAAAGGACCAGCTTATCTCCCAGGTGGAGAGGACAGGGAAAGGGACAGACTGTGAGGGGATAAGGAATGCAGGAGAGGAGCTAAAAGGGCTGACTCATCCGTGCTGGAGGCGGCCATAGCTGGGGGAGGGACTGAACCTTTCACAAAACAGAGCTGAAGTGCTTCCGGATCAGAGACCTCCGGATATCTCTCCAGCTCCAATCAGCGCAACAAGACACAGCTGAAAACAAGAAGTGGGGAGAAGGGGCAGTAACTCAGGTCTCCATGGAGATCTGAGATACACCTCCCCCTACTGAAGCTGAGAAAACACCCTGCCCCCAGTGAGTCTAGCTGGCTAAAGAGGCCTTCAGAGTCTCAGGTTACACCCACCGCATTCCTGGATACAGTTTCAAGGAAGCCCCCTGCTGAGATCAGTAAACGAGACTATTACCTGTTAAGAAAACAAACAAATCAAGACTTCAAAGCTGCCCAAATCCGAAAGTGGATTACAGATAACAGCTGATACCAACCCAAGAAGACCTAGAAATAACACAACTGAAAACTGGAGGCAGACAACACCAAGCCTAGACTCAACCAACTCTACAAATAAAACAAACAGAAAAAAGAGGATGAGAAGACAAAGGAGTGCAATCCAAATGAAACCACAAGAGACACCTTCGAGAGATGAACTGAGTGATATGGAAATAATCAAACTTCCAGATGCGGAGTTCAAAATAATGATTGTAAGGATGCTTAGGGATCTTAGAACAACAATGGAGGGGCAGTTTGAAAACCTAAATAAAGAAATAGCAAGTATAAAAAAGAATCAGTTGGAGACGACAAATACAATATCAGAAATAAAGGCCACAATGGAAGGAATTAAAAACAGGATAGATAGAGCAGAGGATCGAATCAGCGAGTTAGAGGACAACTGGAATGAAGACATGAAAGCAGAGAAGAAAAGAGAAAAAAGACTCAAAAAGTCAGAGGATACTCTTAGAGAGCTCTGTGACAACATGAAGAGAAATAACATCTGCATCATAGGGGTTCCTGAAGAAGAAAAAGAACAAGGAATAGAGACTTTGTTTAATCATATCATGGCTGAAAACTTCCCTAAATTAATGCAAGAGAAACTCTCACAAATCCAAGAAGCACAGAGGACTCCATTTAAGAGAAACCCAAAGAAACCTACACCAAGACACATTATAATTAAAATACCAAAGCTAAGCAATAAAGAGAAAATATTAAAAGCTGCAAGAGAAAAAAAAGTTATCACCTACAAAGGAGCCCCCATAAGGATGACATCTGACTTCTCAACAGAAACACTTGAGGCCAGAAGGGAATGGCAAGAAATATTCAAAGTAATGCAGAACAAGAACCTACAACCAAGACTACTTTATCCAGCAAGGCTATCGTTTAAAATTGAAGGAGAAATAAAAAGCTTCCCAGACAAAAAACAACTCAAGGAATTCATTACAACCAAACCAATGCTGCAGGAAATATTAAGGGGCCTGGTGTAAACAGATCAAAGAGGGAAAAGAATACAGAAAAAAAAAAAAAGAAAAAAGGAATACACCTTTAAAGAAGAAAATGGCAATAAACAACTACATATCAATAATAACCTTAAACGTAAATGGATTAAATGATCCAATCAAAAGACATAGGGTAGCTGCGTGGATAAGAAAACAGGACCCATACATATGTTGTCTACAAGAGACACAACTTAGAACAAAAGACACACATAGATTGAAGGTAAAAGGATGGAAAAAAAACGTTTCATGCAAATGGAAATGAAAAAAAAGCTGGGGTAGCAATACTTATATCAGACAAATTGGACTTTAAAACAAAGGATATAGTAAGAGATAAAGAAGGCCACTACATAATGATAAAGGGAGTAATCCAACAGGAAGATATAACTATTATAAATATCTATGCACCTAATATAGGAGCACCTAAATATATAAAGCAGACTTTGATGGATTTAAAGAACGAGATCAACAGCAATACTATAATAGTAGGGGATTTCAATACCCCACTAACATCACTAGATAGATCCTCAAGAAAGAAAATTAACAAAGAAACAGCAGACTTATTGGAAACACTAGATCAACTCGATTTAATAGATATCTTCAGAACCTTTCACCCTAAAGCAGCAGAATATACATTCTTTTCAAGTGCTCATGGTACATTCTCTAGGATAGACCACATGTTAGGGCACAAAAGTGCTCTCAACAAATTTAAGAAGACTGAAATCGTATCAAGCACTTTCTCCGATCACAACGGCATGAAACTAGAAATGAATCACAACAGAAAAGCTCAAAAATTCTCAAACACATGGAAACTAAATAGCAGATTGTTAAATAATGAATGGATTAAGAATGAGATCAAAGAAGAAATAAAAAAATTCCTAGAAACGAATGACAATGACCATAAAACAACTCAAAATTTATGGGACACAGCGAAAGCAGTGCTGAGAGGGAAGTTCATAGCACTACAGGCACACTTTCAGAAGCTAGAAAAAGCTCAAATAAACAACTTAACCCTGCATCTAAAAGAATTAGAAAAAGAACAGCAAGTAAAGCCCAAATGTAGTAGAAGAAAGGAAATAATAAAGATCAGAGCAGAAATAAATGACATAGAGGCTAAAGAAACAATACAGAGGATCAATGAAACTAGGAGCTGGTTCTTTGAAAAGGTAAACAAGATTGATGAACCTTTAACTAGACTCACCAAGAAAAAGAGAGAGAGGACTCAAATAAATAAAATTAGAAACGAGAGTGGAGAAATAACAACTGACACAACAGAAATACAAAATATTGTAAGAAAATACTATGAAGAACTGTATGCCAAAAAACTAGACAACCTAGATGAAATGGACAAATTTTTTGAAACATACAATCCTCCAAAAATCAATCTGGAAGAATCAGAAAACCTAAACAGACTGATTACAACAAAGGAGATCGAAACAGTTATCAAAAAAACTCCCAAAAAAGAAAAGTCTGGGGCCCGATGGCTTCACAACAGAATTCTACCAAATATTCAAAGAAGAACTAACTCCTATCCTTCTCAAACTATTTCAAAAAATTCAAGAGGAAGGAAGACTTCCAAGCTCCTTTTATGAGGCGAGCATAATTCTGATTCCAAAACCAGGCAAAGACAACACAAAGAAAGAAAATTATAGGCCAATATCTCTGATGAATATAGATGCTAAAATCTTCAACAAAATATTAGCAAACCGGATCCAACAATATATGGAAAAAATCATACACCATGATCAAGTGGGATTTATTCTGGGGACAAGGCTGGTACAATATTCGTAAATCAATCAATGTGATTCATTACATAAACAAAAAGAAGGAGAAAAACCATATGATAATTTCAATAGATGCAAAAAAGCATTTGATAAAATCCAGCACCCATTCATGATCAAAACTCTCAGCAAAGTGGGAATACAGGGAACATACCTCAACATGATAAAAGCCATCTATGAGAAACCTACAGCCAACATCATACTCAATGGGCAAAAATTAAAAGCAATACCTTTAAGATCAGGAAAAAGGCAGGGGTGCCCCCTTTCACCACTCTTATTTAACATGGTCCTGGAAGTCCTAGCCACAGCTATCAGACAAGAAAAAGAAATAAAAGGCATTCAAGTTGGAAAAGAAGAAGTAACACTATCATTATTTGCAGATGATATGATATTGTATATAGAAAACCCTAAAGTCTCAGTCAAAAAGCTACTGGACCTGATAAATGAATTCAGCAAAGTGGCAGGATATAAAATCAATACTCAGAAATCAGAGGCATTTTTATACACCAACAATGAACAGTCAGAAAGAGAAATTAAGGAAATAATCCCCTTCACAATTACAACCAAAAAAATTAAGTACCTAGGAATAAACTTAACCAAGGAGACTAAAGACTTGTACTCGGAAAATTACAAAGCATTGACAAAAGAAATCAAGGAAGATACAAACAAGTGGAAGCATATACCGTGCTCATGGTTAGGAAGAATAAACATCATTAAAATGTCTATATTACCCAAAGGAATCTATAAATTCAATGCAATACCAATTAAAATACCAATGACATACTTCAAAGATATAGACCACATATTCCAAAAATTTATATGGAACCAAAAGAGAACACGAATAGCCTCAGCAATCTTAAAAAAGAAGAATAAAGTGGGAGGTATCACACTTCCTGATATCAAGTTATACTACAAGGCCATTGTACTCAAAACAGTACTTATGGTACTGGCATAAGAACAGGCATATAGATCAATGGAACAGAATAGAGAACCGAGAAATAAACCCACAGTTCTATGGACAACTGATATTTGACAAAGGAGGCAAGGAAATACAATGGAGTAAAGGCAGCCTCTTTAACAAATGGTGTTGGGAAAATTGGACAGCTACCTGCAAAAAAATGAAACTAGATCACCAGTTTACACCACTCACAAAAATAAACTCAAAATGGATAAAAGACTTAAATGTAGGCCGTGAAACCATAAGCATCTTAGAAGAAAACATAGGCAGTAAGCTCTCTGACATCTCTCGGAGCAATATATTTGATGATTTATCTCCACGGGGAAGTGAAATAAGACAGGATAAACAAATGGGACTACATCAAACTAAAAAGCTTTTGCACAGATAAAGACAACAAGAACAGAATAAAAAGACAAACTACACAATGGGAGAACATATTTGACAATACATCTGATAAGGGGTTAATAACCAAAATTTATAAAGAACTCGTAAATCTCAACACCAGGAAGACAAACAATCCAATCCAAAAATGGACAAAATAGATGAATAGACACTTCTCCAAAGAGGACATACAGATGGCCAACAGGCATATGAAAAAATGCTCACATCACTAATCATTAGAGAAATGCTAATTAAAACCACAATGAGATATCACCTCACACCAGTCAGAATGGTGCTCATCAACAAAACAACACAGAATAAGTGCTGGCGAGGATGTGGAGAAAAGGGAACCCTCCTGCATTGCTGGTGGGAATGCAGACTGGTGCAGCCTCTGTGGAAAACAGTATGGAGATTCCTGAAAAAACTGAAAATCGAACTGCCTTTTGACCCAGCTATCCCACTTTTAGGAATATACCTCAACGACACCATAGAACAGCTCGAAAAGGAGAAATGCACCCCCATGTTTGTGGCAGCATTGTTCACAATAGCGAAGATCTGGAAACAGCCCAAGTGTCCGTCAGAGGAAGAGTGGATTAAAAAGCTTTGGTACATATATACTATGGAGTACTACTCAGCCATAAGAAATGATGGCATCGGATCCTTTACAATAACATGGATGGACCTTGATAACATTATACGGAGTGAAATAAGTAAATCAGAATAAAAACTAAGAACTACATGAATCCATACATAGAAGGGACATAAAAATGAGACTCAGAGACATGAACAAGAATGTGATGGCAACAGGGGTGGGGGGAGAGGGGATGGGGTGAAGAAGGAGAGAGGGGTTGGGGGAGGGGAAGGGCACAAAGAAAACCAGATAGAAGGTGACAGAAGACAATTTAACTTTGGGGGAGGGGTATACAGCACAATCAAATGTCAAAATAATCTAGAGATGTTTTCTCTCAACATATGTACACTGATTTATCAATGTCACTGCATTAAATTTAATAAATAAAAAAAAAAACATGGAGCATTATGTTGACATACAAGTCTTTGAAGAAGGAGGAAGTGCTGAATAGTTCATCAGCATTTGTCCCTAAGACAGCAGTCTTTATAGTGGAAACACCATAAGTAAATATTTGCTGTCTGTATATAGATTAAAGGAGGAATATGGCAAATGCTGAAAAGCCATGATAATGGCATATAATTTTAGTCTTTGAGCTGATTTTAAGTTGACTGTTTCAGTATAAAGTTGTCCATTGATTTGCAAAAGCAATTTGCCATTTAGTGGAAATTTCCCAGAGCCATTGTTGTTGATCCTTTGAAAAAAGTAACAACAATAATTTTGAGGCTCAAAACCTATAAACTGTAAGAGTCATCTATGCCCCTTGATAATCAAGGAGGCGACAAGATCAAAATATGAAAGTGTATTCCATGGGCTATTAGATGGTTCAATATGCCCAAGCTGTAGCTGCTCTTGTACCAATCGAGCAGCTGCCCTAAGTTTCTCCTGAGAAAGGGGCCATTGGTCTACCCATACAGGATTATCTGATTTCCAAGAAATTGGGTCTGCACAATGCATTATTGGGGTAGCAGGAGCTACCAAGGCCCCTATACTAAATTTTGATATCCTAATCCACACCTTCTGATATTGGGAGCCACTTCTATGAGGTTGAGAATTCCTCGCTGTTCTTTCCCTAGTCCCTTAGTGGGCAAAAATCTCTGATCAAGCATCTGAGTACTGACTAAACCATTAGGACTGACAAGCAATGCTCCCGTATTTTTCAAAACATCTCTACCCCACAAATTAACTGGCCATCCAGGGAGCACATAAGGCTTAAAAAAAATCCAGAATGACCTTCTTAATCTTCTCGATGTAAAAAACTAGAACTTTGTTGAGGGGATTTACTCTGCCCTATAGCTTGTAATTCTGTGGCTGCTGCATGAGTGGGCCAGGAAGGAGGCCAATGTAGCTTAGCAATAACAGATACATCAGCTCCAGTACCTAAAAGTCCTTTAAATTTATGCCCTTGTATTGTTAGTTCCATTTCAGGGCGTTCCTAACCAATTTTTTAAATCCAATTGGCAAAATCAGAGGAGCCAAATTGTCAATTTTCTTGGGGTCCCTTTTGCATGATATGGCCTGAGAAGCAGAATTAGCATCCTTATACTATTCCTCTAACTGCCTGAATTAGCCCTGAGACAAATTTTTTTTAAGATTAATTTTAATGGGGTGACATTGATTAATCAGGGTACATATGTTCAGAGAAAACAGCTCTAGGTTATTTTGACATTTAAGCTGCATTCCCATCACCCAAAGTCCAATTGTCTTCCGTCATCTTCTAACTGGTTTTCTTTGTGACCCTTCCCTCCCCCAACCCCCTCCCTCTCCCTCTCCCTCTCCTCCCTGAGCCCCGCCCTGCTGTGACCACAACACTCTTCTCCATGTCTCTGAGTCTCATTTTTATGTGTCACCTATGTATGGAATCATATAGTTTTTAGTTTTTTCTGATTTACTTATTTCACTCAGTATAATGTTATCAAGGTCCATCCATGTTGTTGTAAATGATCCGATGTCATCATTTCTTATGGCTGAGTAGTATTCCACAGTATATATGTACCAAAGCTTTTTTTTGGTTGTTTGTATTTTTCTGATGCTGGAAACAGGGAGAGACAGACAGACTCCCGCACGCGCCCGACCGGGATCCATCCAGCACGCCCACCAGGGGGCAACGCTCTACCCACCAGGGGGCGATGCTCTGCCCCTCAGGGGCGTCACTCTGCCGCGACCAGAGCCACTCTAGCACCTGGGGCAGAGGCCAAGGAGCCATCCCCAGTGCCCAAGCCATCTTTTGCTCCAATGGAGCCTTGTACCAAAGCTTTTTAATCCACTCGTCCACTGACGGACACTTGGGCTGTTTCCAGATCTTCGCTATTGTGAACAATGCTGCCATAAACATGTGGGTGCATTTCTTCTTTTCAAACAGTGCTATGGTGTTCTTGGGGTATATTCCTAACAGTGGGATAGCTGGGTCAAAAGGTAGTTCGATTATTAATATTTTGAGGAATCTCCATATTGTTTTCCACAGTGAGTGTACCAGTCTGCATTCCCACCAGCAGTGCAGGAGGGTTCCCTTTTCTCCTCATCCTTGCCAACACTTATTCTGTGTTGTTTTGTTGATGAGCGCCATTCTGACTGGTGTGAGGTGATATCTCATTGTGGTTTTAATTAGCATTTCTCTAATGATTAGTGATGTTGAGCATTTTTTTACATGCTTATTGGCCATCTGTATGTCCTTGTTGGAGAAGTGTCTATTCATTTCTTTTGCCCATTTTTGGATTGGATTTTTTGTCTTCCTGGTATTAAGTTTTACCAGTTCTTTATAAATTTTGGTTATTAACCCCTTATTAGACGTATTGTCAAATATGTTCTCCCATTGTGTAGTTTGTCTTTTTATTCTGTTCTTATTGTCTTTAGCTGTGCATAAGCTTTTTAGTTTGATGTAGTCCCATTTGTTTATCCTGTCTTTTATTTCACTTGCCTGTGGAGACAAATTGGCAAATATATTGCTGCGAGGAATGTCAGAGAGCTTACTGCCTATGTTTTCTTCTAAGATGCTTATGGTTTCACGGCTTACATTTAAGTCTTTTATCCATTTTGAGTTTTTATTTTTGTGAATGGTGTAAGTTGGTGGTCTAGTTTCATTTTTTTGCAGGTAGCTGTTCAATTTTTCAAACACCATTTGTAAAAGAGGCTGTCTTTACTCCACTGTATGCTCTTACCTCCTTTGTCAAATATCAGTTGTCTATAAAGGTGTGGGTTTATTTCTGGGTTCTCAATTCTGTTCCATTGATCTATATGCCTGTTCTTATGCCAGTACAAGGCTTTTTGTTTGTTTGTTTGTTTGGTTGGTTTTTTTTTTAATAATTTTATTTTTTTAATGGGGTGACATCGATAAATCAGGATACATATATTCAAAGATAACATGTCCAGGTTATCTTGTCGTTCAATTATGTTGCATACCCATCACCCAAAGTCAGATTGTCCTCTGTCACCTTCTATCTAGTTTTCTTTGTGCCCCTCTCCCTCTCTTTCTCCCTTTCCCTCTCCCTCTCCACCCTCCCCCCGTAACCACCACACTCTTATCAATGTCTCTTAGTCTCACTTTTATGTCCCACCTACGTATGGAATAATGCAGTTCCTGGTTTTTTCTGATTTACTTATTTCACTCCGTATAATGTTATCAAGATCCCACCATTTTGCTGTCGATGATCCAATGTCATCATTTCTTATGGCTGAGTAGTATTCCATAGTGTATATGTGCCACATCTTCTTTATCCAGTCATCTATTGATGGGCTTTTTGGTTGTTTCCATGTCCTGGCCACTGTGAACAATGCTGCAATGAACATGGGGCTGCATGTGTCTTTATGTATCAGTGTTTCTGAGTTTTGGGGGTATATACCCAGTAGAGGGATTGCTGGGTCATAAAGTAGTTCTATTTTCAGTTTTTTGAGGAACCACCATACTTTCTTCCATAATGGTTGTACTACTTTACATTCCCACCAACAGTGTATGAGGGTTCCTTTTTCTCCACAGCCTCTCCAACATTTGCTATTACCTGTCTTGTTAATAATAGCTAATCTAACAGGTGTGAGGTGGTATCTCATTGCAGTTTTGATTTGCATTTCTCTAATAGCTAAAGAAGATGAGCATCTTTTCATATATCTGTTGGCCATTTGTATTTCTTCACCAGGCTGTTTTGAGTACAAGGGCCTTATAGTATAACTTGATATCTGGAAGTGTGATAACTCCCACTTTATTCTTCCTTTTCAAGATTGCTGAGGCTATTCGTGTTCTCTTTTGGTTCTATATAAATTTTTGGAATATTTGTTCTATATCTTTGAAGTAAGTCATTGTTATTTTAATTGTTATTGCATTGAATTTATAAATTGCTTTGGGAAATATAGACATTTTAATGATGTTTATTCTTCCTAACCATGAGCATGGTATATGCTTCCACTTGTTTGTGTCCTCCTTGATTTCTTTTATCAATGTTTTATAATTTTCCGAGTACAAGTCTTTAATCTCCCTGGTTAAATTTATTCCTAGGTACTTTATTTTTTTTATTGCAATGGTGAAGGGGATTGATTTCTTAATTTCTCTTTCTGACAGTTCATTGTTAGTGTATAAAAATGCCTCTGATTTCTGAGTATTGATTTTATATCCTGCCACCTTGCTGAATTCATTTATCAGGTCTAGTAGTTTTTTTACTGCAACTTTAGGTTTTTCCATATACAATATCATATCATCTGCAAATAATGATAGTTTTATTTCTTCTTTTCCAATTTGGATGCCTTTTATTTCTTTTTCTTATCTGATTTCTGTGGCTAGGACTTCCAGAACTATGTTGAAAAAGTGTGGTGAAAGGGAGCACCCCTGCCTTGTTCCTTATCTTAAGGGGATTGCTTTTAATTTTTGCCCATTGAGTATGATGTTGGCTGTGAGTTTGTCGTAGATGGCCTTTATCATGTTGAGGTATGTTCTTTGTATTCCCACTTTGCTGAGAGTTTTGATCATAATTGGGTGCTGGATTTTATCAAATGCTTTTTCTGCATCTATTGAAATTATCATGTGATTTTTCTCCTTCCTTTTGTTTATGTGATGAATCACATTGATTGATTTGCTAATATTATACCAGCCTTGCCTCCCAAGAATAAATCCCAGTTGATCATGGTGTATGATTTTTTTCATATATTGCTGGATCCAGTTTGCTAATATTTTGTTGAGTATTTTAGCATCTAAATTCATCAGGGATATTGGCCTATAATTTTCTTTCTTTGTGTTGTCTTTGCCTGGTTTGGAATCAGAATTATGCTCGCCTCATAAAAGGAGCTTAGAAGTCTTCCTTCCTCTTGAAATTTTTGAAATAGCTTGAGAAGAATAGAAGTTAGTTCTTCTTTGAATATTTGATAGAATTCACTTGTGAAACCATCAGGCCCAGGACTTTTCTTTTTTGGGAGTTTTTTGATAACTGTTTCAGTCTCATTTGTTGTAATTGGTCTGTTTAGGTTTTCTGATTCTTCCAGATTAATTTTTGGAAGATTATATGTTTCAAGAAATTTGTCCATTTCATCTAGGTTGTCTAGTTTTTTGGCGTACAGTTCTTCATAGTATTTTCTTACAATATTTTGTATTTCTGTTTGTCAGTTGTTATTTCTCCACTCTTGCTTCTAATTTTATTTATTTGAGTCCTTTCTCTTTTTTTCTTGGCGAGTCTGGTTAAAGGTTCATTGATCTTGTTTACCTTTTCAAAGAACTAGCTCCTGGTTTCATTGATCCTCTGTATTGTTTCTTTAGCCTCTATGTCATTTATTTCTGCTCTCATCTTTATTATTTCTTTCCTTCTACTAGCTCTGGGCTTTACTTGCTGTTCTTTTTCTAGTTCTTTTAGATGTAGGGTCAAGTTGTTTATTTGAGCTTTTTCTAGCTTCTTGAGGTATGCCTGTAATGCTGTGAACTTCCCTCTCAAGACTGCTTTTGCTGTGTCCCATAAATTTTGAGTTGATATATGCTCATTATCATTCGTTTCTAAGAATTTTTAAATTTCTTCTTTGATCTCATTGTTTACCCATTCATTATTTAATAATGTGCTATTTATTTTCCAAGTGTTTGAATATGTTTTAGTTTTTCTGTTGTGGTTGATTTCTAGTGTCATGCCATTGTGATCAGAGAAAGTGCTGGATATGATTTCAATTTTCTTAAATTTGTTTAGACTACTTTTGTGCCCTAATATGTGGTCTATTCTAGAGAATGTACCATGAGCACTTGAAAAGAATGTATATTCTGCTGCTTTAGGGTGAAATGTTCTGAAGATATCTATTAAATCGAGTTGATCTAGTATGTCCTTTAAGTCTGCTGTTTCTTTGTTAATTTTCTTTCTTGAGGATCTATCTAGTGATGTTAGTGGGGTATTGAAATCCCCTACTATTATAATATTGCTGTTGATCTTGCCCTTTAAATCTATCAAAGTCTGCTTTATATATTTAGGTGCTCCTATATTAGGTGCGTAGATATTTATAATGGTTATATCTTCCTGTTGGATTACTCCCTTTATCATTATGTAGTGATCTTCTTTATCTCTTACTATAGTCTTTGTTTTAAAGTCCATTTTGTCTGATATGAGTATGCTACTCCAGCTTTTTTTTCATTTCCATTTGTGTGAAATATTTTTTTCCATCCTTTTACCTTCAGTCTATGTGCATCTCTTGTTTTTAGGCGTGTCTCTTGTAGACAGCATATGTATGAGACCTGTTTTCTTATCCATGCAGCTACCCTATGTCTCTTGATCGGATCATTTAATCCATTAACATTTAAGGTTATTACTGATACGTAATTGCTTATTGCCATTTTATTCTTTAAAATTGTATTCCTCTTTTGCTCTATTCTTTTTCTCCTTCGAAGTGTTTACAGCAGGCCCCTTAGCATTTCTTGCAGTGTTGGTTTGGTTATAGTGAATTCCTTGAGTTTTTTATTTTGTCTTGAAAGCTTTATATTTCTCCTTCAATTTTAAATGATAGCCTTGCTGGATAAAGTAGTCTTGGTTGTAGGCTCTTGTTTTGCATTACTTTGAATATTTCTTGCCATTCCCTTCTGACCTCAGGTGTTTCTGTTGAGAAGTCGGAAGTCATCCTTATTGGGGTTCCTTTGTAGGTGATAGTTTCTTTTTCTGTAGTAGCTTTTAATATTTTCTCTTTATCACTTAGCTTTAGTATTTTAATTATCATGTGTCTTGGTGTAGATTTCTTTGGGTTTCTCTTTAATGAAGTTCTCTGTGCTTCCTAAACATGTGAGATCTTTTCCTGCCTTAATTGAGGGAAGTTTTTAGCTATGATATGCTTGAACAAAGTCTCTATCCCTTGTTTTTTCTCTTCTTCTTCAGGAACCCCTATGATGTGGATGTTATTTCTCTTTACGTTGTCACAGAGCTCTCTTAGAGTTTCCTCAGACTTTTTGATTCTCTTTTCTTTTTTCTGCTCTGTTTCCATGCCTTGTTTATTGTGTCCTCTAACTCACTGATTCGATTCTCAGCTTCATCCATCCTGCTTTTAATTCCTTCAATTGTGTTCTTTATTTCTGTTATTGTATTTGTCATTTCTGACTGATTCTTTTTTATTACTTCAATGTCCTTTTTTATATTTGCTATCTCTTTATTTAGGTGTTCGTAATGACCATCTATTGTTGTTCTAAGATCTTTGAGCATATTACCAATCGTTATTTTAAACTCTGCATCTGGTAATTTGGTTATATCTGATTCATTCAGGTCCTTTTCTGCGGATTTCTCTTGATTCATTTGTGTTGCATTTCTCTGCCTTCACATCTTCTCTGTGTAAAACAAGGTCTTGGTCACTGGAGTCCACTGGGTGTGGCCTCTGTTCCCTAGGTATGGTCTGTCTGCAGGCCTGCCACCCCCTCTGCTGTTGCTGCCTTGGGCGTTTGGGTATGGGTGTTGTCGGTGCCTGCCCACTGGGGCTGTTGCTGTGGTTTCTGCTTCTTCTTCATGGGAGTGGCTGTGATCACATGCTCGGATGTACAAGCCTTGGTGGCCTTGGCCTTCGCCCCGCCCCTGTGGGTGGCGTTATGCTCAGCCCTGAGGGCAGTGGCAAGCACCTTTGCTCAGCTGCAGGTCTCCTCCTGTTTCCGGACTTCCACCTCGCCTTTGCAGGAGGAGCCCACTTGTGGGACGGCTGTAAGCCTTGTATCCACAGGCCAGGTGGGACTGCATGCCCATGCTCAGTAGCGGGACTCTGCCTGTTCTGGGTTTTTGGCTCCACTCCCACTGGAGGAGCTGGCTCCCAGGTCAGACCACAAGCCTCAGTTTCATGGGCGGGGCAGGGCTGTGCTCCTGCGCCCTTGCTCATGGTCTGGTCTCCACCCCTTCCGGGGTTCCTGCCCTTCCCCTGCAGGCTGGATTACAGGTGGTCTGTAACTGGGCTTGACCGCTTTTACACACCCCGTCCTCCCCAGTCGGGCAAGACTGAGCTCACACCTGAGCCCAGTGGTGGCCAGCCGGCGCCCTCCCTTGCTGACAGAACCGCGCTTCTGCATCCCACTGCCGCTCGCACTTGGGCAAACCCTCAGCCCTGTGGGTGGGGGCACTGTAGCTCAGACCCTAACTCACTACTGTGGCCCCAAAAGCTCCCTCCTTCTAAGCGACTCTGCTCTGAATGCTGCAGGAAAGCTTGTTTGGCTGGTGTCCTACTTCCCTTTGCTGATATTGCTGTTTCCAGGGGAAATATTCACTTTAGATTTGGGGGGTGACTTGTCCCAGGGGTTAGGGTGGCTGTCTCCCAAAATAGTTCTCCCTGTGCCTCCTTGGTTACACTCTCTTCCTGCTACTCTGGTACTCTCCTCTCTCCCTGACCCCCGGAGTCCCGGTTGAGTGGTTGTGAGAGAGGTGTTCTGCGCAGTCCCTTTAAAAATAATCCTGGGCCTGAGAAATCAGTCTCTTTCTCACAAACAGTATTCTGTCTTGTTTCCAGCTAAATACTGTCCATACACCTCTTCTAGGCTCTGGGGCTTTGTTCCTGGGATTCAGGACCCTCCCCTCTCTGCTAAACTCACTTCCCACCACGCGAGTCTCTCCCGGCTGCGTTTTGCTCCAGAGAGCTGGGCAGCCCTCTTCGCATTTCCACTTTTCCTACCAGTCTCAGTGTGGCTTCCTCAGTGTTCCTTGGTTGAAGAGTACTCTTAGTTTAGTCCAAAGTTGGTTTTTCCAGATGATAGTTCTTAAAATTAATTTGTAATCCACTTTGGTTCTGGGAGGTGGGAGTTGTTACATCCACCTACCCCGAGTTTTCCTAACCACAACAAACCTACTCCAAGGCACATCATAATGAAAATGGCACAAACCAATGACTAAGAAAAAATTCTCAAGGCAGCCAGGGAAAAGAAGAATACAACATATAAAGTAAGGCATATTAGGCCATGGCCGGTTGGCTCAGTGGTAGAGCGTTGGTCTGGCGTGCAGAAGTCCCGGGTTGGATTCCCAGCCAGGGCACACAGAAGAAGCGCCCATCTGCTTCTCCACCCCTCCCCCTCTCCTTCCTCTCTGTTTCTCTCTTCCCCTCCTGCAGCCAAGGATCCATTGGAGCAAAGATGGCCCGGGCACTGGGGATGGCTCCTTGGCCTCTGCCCCAGGCACTAGAGTGGCTCTGGTCGTGGCAGAGTGACCCCCCAGAGGGGCAGAGCTTCACCCCCTGGTGGGCAGAGCATCGCCCCCTGGTGGGCGTGCCGGGCAGATCCCGGTAGGGCACATGCGGAAGTCTGTCTGACTGTCTCTTCCCGTTTCTAGCTTCAGAAAAATACAAAATAACCCACAAAACAAATAAAGTAAGGCCTATTAGATTATCATCAGATTTCTCAGCAGAAACTCTACAAGCTAGAAAAGAGTGGACCCCAATATTTAAAGCCCTGAAAGAGAGGAACTTTCAGCCAAGAATACTATACCCATCAAAGCTATCCTTCAAATATGAAGGAAAAATAAAAATATTCACAAATACAGAAAAGATGAGGAAATTTATCATCAGAAAACCCCCACTCCAGGAAATACTAAAGGGGGTTTTCCAACCAGATTCAAAGAACAAAACAAAACAAAATCACAAGTAAAAGCTCCACCAAAAACACAATAAAACCAAATTTAAACTGTGACAACAAAAGCAAAACAAAAAACAAAAAACGGGAGAGGATGGAGATTAACAGTAGCAAAGGACAGTGAAGTGCAGAAACATTCATAAGATAGGGTACTACAATGAATATGGTACGTACACTTTTCATTACTTAATGATAACCACCCTTGAAAAAACCACCACAGAAGCACATGACTTAAAAAAGGTAGCAATAGGCCCTGGCCGGTTGGCTCAGCGGTAGAGCATCGGCCTGGCGTGTGGGAGACCTGGGTTCAATTCCCGGCCAGGGCACATAGGAGAAGCGCCCATTTGCTTCTCCACCCCCACCCCCCTCCTTCCTCTCTGTCTCTCTCTTCCCCTCCTGCAGCCAAGGCTCCATTGGAGCAAAGATGGCCCGGGCGCTGGGGATGGCTCCTTGGCCTCTGCCCCAGGCGCTAGAGTGGCTCTGTTCATGGCAGAGCGACGCCCCGGAGGGGCAGAGCATCGCCCCCTGGTGGGCAGAGCGTCGCCCCTGGTGGATGTGCCAGGTGGATCCCGGTCGGGCGCATGTGGGAGTCTGTCTGACTGTCTCTCCCTGTTTCCAGCTTCAGAGAAATACAAAAAAAAAAAAAAAAAAAAAAAAAGGTAGCAATAGAGGAAAGAAGTATGGAATACAAACAAACAAAAACAAATGATAGAAAAACAAAAGAGAAGAATCAAACAAGATACAAAACTAACAGAAAGCAATTTATAAAATGGCAATAGGGAACCCAAAAGTGTCAATAATTACACTAAATGTAAATGGATTAAACTCACCAATAAAAAGACACAGAGTAGCAGAATGGATTAAAAAAAAAATCCAACTGTATGCTGCCTACAAGAAACACATCTAGGCAACAAGGATAAAAACAAATTCAAAGTGAAAGGCTGGAAAACAATACTCCAAGAAAATAACATCAAACAAAAAGCAGGTGTAGCAATACTCATATCTAATAATGCTGACTACAAGACAGAAAAAGTACTCAGAGACAAAAATGGTCATTTCATAATGATTAAGGGGACACTGAATCAAGAAGACATAACAATCCTTAATATATATGCACCAAACCAAGGAGCACCAAAATATATAAGACAGCTACTTATTGACCTAAAAATAAAAACTGACAAAAATACAATCATACTTGGAGACCTCAATACACTGCTGACGGCTCTAGATTCGTCATCCAAACAGAGAATCAATAAAGATATATTGGCCTTAAACAAAACACTAGAGCACCTGGATATGATAGACATCTACAGGACACTTCATCCCAAAGCGACAGAGTATACATTTTTCTCTAGTGTACATGGAACATTCTCAAGAATTGACCATATTATAGGCCACAAAAATAACATCAGCAAATTCAGAAAAATTGAAATTGTACCAAGCATATTTTCTGATCATAAAGCCTTGAAACTAGAATTCAGCTGCAAAAAAGAGGAAAAAACCCACAAAAATGTGGAAACTAAACAACATACTTTTAAAAAATGAATGGGTCAAAGAAGAAATAAGCACAGAGATCAAGAGAAATATACAGACAAATGAAAATGAAAATACGATATAGCAGAATCTCTGGGATGCAGCAAAAGCAGTAATAAGAGGGAAGTTCATATCACTTCAGGCCTATATGAACAAAGAGAGAGCCCAAGAGAACCACTTAACTTCACACCTTAAGCAACTCGAAAAAGAACAAAGACAACAAAAACCAGCTGAAGAAAGGAAATAATAAAAATCAGAGCAGAAATAAATGAAATAGAGAACAGAAAAACTATAGAAAAAATTAATAAAACAAGGAGCCGGTTCTTTGAAAAGTTCAACAAAATTGAAAAACTCTTGGCAAGACTCACCAAGGAAGAAAGAGAAAGGATTCATATAAACAAAATCCAAAATGAAAGAGGAGAAATCACCACAGACATCATAGATATACAAAGAATTATTGTAGAATACTACGAAAAACTATATGCCACCAAATTCAACAATCTAGAAGAAATGGATAAATTCCGAGAACAATACAACCTTCCTAGACTGAGTCATGAAGAAGCAGAAAGCCTAAAGAGACCAATTAGCAGGGAGGAAATAGAAAAAACTATTAAAAACCTCCCCAAAAATAAAAGTCCAGGCCCAGATGGTTATACTAGTGAATTCTATCAAACATTCAAAGATGACTTGGTTCCTATTCTACTCAAAGTCTTCCAAAAAATTGAAGAAGCAATACTCCCAAACACATTTTATGAGGCCAACATAACCCTCATACCAAGACCTGGCAAGGATGGCAAAAAAAAAAGTAAACTACAGACCAATATCTCTAATGAATACAGATGCTAAAATACTAAACAAAATACTGGCAAATCGAATACAACAACATATTAAAAAAATAATACATCATGATCAAGTGGGATTCATCCCAGAATCTCAAGGATGGTTCAACATACGTAAAACGGTTAACATAATACACCATATCAACAAAACAAAGAACAAAACCCACATGATCTTATCAATAGATGCAGAAAAGGCATTCAATAAAATACAACACAACTTTATGTTTAAGACACTCAACAAACTGGGTATAGAAGGAGAATATCTCAACATGATAAAGGCCATATATGATAAACCATCAGCCAACATCATATTAAATGGCATAAAACTGAGGACTTTCCACTTTAAATCAGAACAAGACAAGGTTGTCCACTCTCTCCATTCTTATTTAACGTGGTGCTAGAAGTTCTGGCCAGAGCAATCAGACAAGAGAAAGAAATAAAAGGCATCCATATCGGAAAAGAAGAAGTAAAGGTATCACTTTTTGCAGATGATATGATCCTATACATCAAAAACCCCAAAGACTCCACAAAAAGATTACTAGAAACAATAAACCAGTACAGTAAGGTCGCAGGATACAAAAGTCCATAGCCTTTCTATATTCCAACAATGAATTATTAGAAAACAAATTCAAAAATGTAATCCCCTTCACGATTGCAACAACAACAACAAAAATACCTAGGAATAAACATAACAAAGAATGTAAAGGACCTATATAACAAAAACTACAAAGCATTGTTAAAGGAAATTGAAAAAGATACAATGAGATGGAAAAATATTCCTTGTTCTTGGATAGGGAGAATAAATATAATCAAAATGACCATATTACCCAAAGCAATTTATAAATTTAATGCAATTCCCATCAAAATTCCTATGACATTTTTTAAAGAAATGGAACAAAAAATCATCAGATTTATATGAAACTATAAAAAACCCTGAATAACCAAAGCAATCCTAAGGAAAAAGAATGAAGCTGGGGGCATTACAATACCTGACTTCAAACTATATTATAGAGCCACGACAATCAAAACAGCATGGTATTGGCAGAAAAATAGACATTCAGACCAATGGAATAGAAAAGAAAGTCCAGAAATAAAACCACATATATATGGTCAAATAATTTTTGATAAAGGGGCCAACAACACACAATGGAGATAAGAAAGCCTCTTCAAGAAATGGTGCTGGGAAAACTGGAAAGCCACATGCAAAAGAATGAAACTCGACTACAGCTTGTCCGCTTGTACTAAAATTAATTCAAAATGGATCAAAGACCTAAATATAAGACCTGAAACAATAAAGTACATAGAAGAAGACATAGGTACTAAACTCATGGACCTGGTTTTTTTTTTTTTTTGTATTTTTCTGAAGCTAGAAATGGGGAGAGACAGTCAGACAGACTCCCGCATGTGCCCGACAGGGATCCACCTGGCATGCCCACCAGGGGGCAACGCTCTGCCCACCAGGGGGCAATGCTCTGCCCCTCCTGGGAGTCGCTGTGCCGCAACCAGAGCCACTCTAGCGCCTGGGTCAGAGGCCAAGGAGCCATCCCCAGCGCCCGGGCCATTTTTGCTCCAATGGAGCCTCGGCTGCGGGAGGGGAATAGAGAGACAGAGAGGAAGGAGAGGGGGAGGGGTGGAGAAGCAGATGGGCGCTTCTCCTATGTGCCCTGGCCGGGAATCGAACCCAGGACTTCTGCACGCCAGGCCGATGCTCTACCACTGAGCCAACCGGCCAGGGCCTGGACCTGGGTTTTAAAGAGCATTTTATGAATTTGACTCCAAAGGCAAGAGAAGTGAAGGCAAAGATAAATGAATGGGACTACATCAGACTAAAAAGGTTTTGCTCAGCACGAGAAACTGACAACAAAATAAACAGACAGCCAACTAAATGCGAAATGATATTTTCAAACAACAGCTCAGATAAGGGCCTAATATCCAAAAAAGAAAGAACTCATAAAACTCAACAACAAACAAACAAACAATCCAATAAAAAAATGGGAAGAGGACATGAACAGACACTTCTCCCAGGAAGAAAAACAAATGGCCAACAGATATATGAAAAGATGCTCAGCTTCATTAGTTATTAGAGAAATGCAAATCAAAACTACAATGTGATACCACCTCACACCTGTTAGATTAGCTATTATCAACAAGACAGGTAATAGCAAATGTTGGAGAGGCTGTGGAGAAAAAGGAACCCTCATTCACTGTTGGTGGGAATGTAAAGTAGTACAACCATTATGGAAGAAAGTATGGTGGTTCCTCAAAAAACTGAAAATAGAACTACCTTATGACCCAGCAATCCCTCTACTGGGTATATACCCCCAAAACTCAGAAACATTGATACGTAAAGACTCATGCAGCCCCATGTTCATTGCAGCATTGTTCACAGTGGCCAAGACATGGAAACAACCAAAAAGCCCTTCAATAGAAGACTGGATAAAGAAGATGTGGCACATATACACTATGGAATACTACTCAGCCATAAGAAATGATGACATCGGATCATTTACAACAAAATGGTGGGATGTTGATAACATTAACCAAGAACTACATGATTCCATACATTGGTGGAACATAAAAACGAGACTAAGAGACATGGACAAGAGTGTGGTGGTTACCGGGGGTGGTGGGAGGGGGGTCGAAGGAGGGAAGGAGGGAGAGGGGAAGGGGAAGGGGGAAAGGCACAAAGAAAACTAGATAGAGGGTGACGGAGGACAATCTGACTTTGTGTGATGGGAGTGCAACATAATTGAATGACAAGATAACCTGGACATATTTTCTTTGAATATATGTAACCTGATTTATTGATGTCACCCCATTAACATTAATAAAAATTTATTTATAAAAAAATAGAGAAATCTATTCTAATATATTTCTATTTTTTAAATTGGGTTATTTGTCTTCTTATTGTTGCGTTGTAAGAGGTATTTATATATTCTGACTGCAAGTTCTTTATCATATATATGATTTATAAATATTTTCCCTTATTTAGTGAGCTGTCTTTTCACTTTCTTGATAGTTTCATTTAAAGTGTGAAAACTTTTACTTTTTATTAAATCTAGGTCATCAATATTTCCTTTATTGCTTTTGCTTTTGTTACTGTATCTAGAAACTATTGCCTAACCCGTAGACCATAACATTTCAAGTGCTCTTTGTTATGGTTAGATTTAACATCTTACCATTTGTTTACTATTTATCTCATTTGTTCTCTACTCCTTTTTTCTTCTTTTTCTTTCTTCCTTTGGATTGATTGCATATTTTATGCTTTCATTTTATTCCTTTTGTTATCTCCTTCCATTTTATCTAATTGTTAGCTATAAAATCTTTATTATTTTCATGATTGCTTTGGGGTTCAAAGTATACATATTAAACTTATCACACATTAACGTTTAAATAATATTGTATCAATTCATAAAATATAAGAACCTTAATATAGTAAACTTTTATTTTTCCCCTCCTGACCTTTTGCTACTGTTACCAGATGTTTCACTTTTGCATATTTTACATGAGATAAACTGTGAGATAGTTTTCTTCATCTTTCTTTTGTTTGGACTTTGTTGAGCTTCTTGGGCCTGCATGTTTACAACTTTAATCAAGTTTGGAAATGTTTGGTTATTATTTCTCCAATTTGTTTTCTGTGTCTCCTCTCTTCTCCTCTTTCTCTCCTATCACACTTTCATTAAGCTGCTTGAAGTTGTCTCACAGCTCACTGATGCCCTTTTTACTTTTTAATTCTGTTTTTTCCCTTGTGTTTACATTTTTTACAGTTTTAACTGCTGTGTCCTCAAGTTCCCTACTCTTTTTCTTTGGAATATCTAATCTGTTGCTAATCTTATTCAGTGTATTTTTCATCTCAGACATTGTAGTTTTCATTTCTAGAAGTTCCATGTGGATTTTTCAAAATCTTTCATATTCGTACTTAACATAGTAAATATATGAAATACAAGTACAATAACTATTTTAATGTTCTTACCTTCTAGCTCTAGCATCTATGTCAGTCTGAGAAGTTATAATCGATTGAGTCTTCTTCTCACTGTGGGCTGTTTCCTCCTGTCTCTTTGCAAGCTTGGTAATTTTTTATTGGATGCCATCTATTGTAAATATTACCTTGTTGAGTTGTCAATAATTTTGTATTCCCATTAATATTTTTTACCTTTGTTCTGGGATACAGTTTTACTACTTCAAAATAATTTGATTCTTTTGGGTCTCACTTTTAAGATTTGACAGGCGGAACTGGAGCAGTGTTCTGACTCATGATAAATATTCTGCAGTACTGAGACAAGATCTTTTAGTGTAATATATACGGCACCCCATAAATCATGTGGTTGAAACAGGCACTATTCCCAGGCCCATGTGAGCACCAGACACTGTTACTTTTCATCGGTTTGCTTGGTTCTCTCCTTGGCTTTGGGTAGTTTCCTTGCTGATCAGTTCTTTGGTGAATACTTGAAAAGTACACTCTGTGGGTCTCTCGGGTTCTCTCCCTGTGCCACTTTCTCTTTTCCAGTACCCTGTTTTGCAAACTCCAGCTTACTTAGTCTTCCTAAAGTTTCAGCTCTGTTTCTCCAACTCAGCTCAAGGAATTCACCATGATCTACCTGCCTGAGTGTCCCTAACTGTGTCACAGTGTAGAAACTTTCTCAAGGTCATAAGTTGGGACAGTTGTAAGGCTCATATCAGTTATTTCCAGTCTCTTGGAGATCAGTTTCCTTCACTGCACGCTGCTCAGTGTCTTGAAAACTGTTGTTTCATATATTTTGTTAGTTTTTGGTTATTTCAGGCATGAAGGTGAATCATGGCCAGAAATAGAAGTCCTCTATCTCTCTTTTTTTAAATTGTGGATAACCATATAATCTTCAAATAATAACAATTTAATTTCTTCCCTTCCAATCCTTATATCTATAATTAATTTTCCTTGCCTTTTAGCCTTGGCCAGGACATCCAGAACTGTGGTAATAATAATGGTCACAGTAAGTTACCTTTACCTTATTTCAAATTTTACTGTTTTCTTAAGTTTTCAACTTAAGTATAATGGTTGATGTTGGTTTTAGCCAATCAATTTTACTTGCTTCAATCTGCTTCATTTGAATTCAGTCCTATCCTTAGCATAAATGTATGCAAAGTATTTACTTTAGGTGCTGGGCATAGAAACATGATAAAGGTGGTAAAGGCTTTGAGAAAGAATTCATAGCTTGGTAGGGAAAGCAGAAAACAAGTCAGCTGCTCCAAATGATGTGTGCTACATGCTAAACAAGAGATATGTACAGGGTGCTATGGACATAGGGGTAAAGGACATTTGACTTCCCTGAAAGAAATGATGTGAGGTTAAGTCAGGGAGGACCTCACAGAGGCACTGATACTTAGGCCTAAGTAAGAGTTCAATAGTCTGACTAGCCCTGGCCGGTTGGCTTAGTGGTAGAGCGTCGGCCTGGCGTGCAGAAGTCCCGGGTTCGATTCCTGGCCAGGGCACACAGGAGAAGCGCCCATCTGCTTCTCCACCCCACCTCCTTCCTCTCTGTCTCTCTCTTCCCCTCCCACAGCCGAGGCTCCATTGGAGCAAAAAGATGGCCCGGGCGCTGGGGATGGCTCCTTGGCCTCTGCCCCAGGCACTAGAGTGGCTCTGGTCGCGGCAGAGTGATCCCCCGGAGGGGCAGAGCGTCGCCCCCTGGTGGGCGTGCCGGGTGGATCCCGGTCGGGCGCATGCGGGAGTCTCTCTGTCTCTCCCCATTTCCAGCTTCAGAAAGAAAAAAAAAAAAAAAAAAAAAAAAAAAAAAAAAAAATATATATATATATATATATATATATATATATATATATATATATAAATAGTCTGACTAAAGACAGAAGAAAAAACAGTTGTGAAAGCAAATAGTCTATGTGACTGTGAGCAGTGAGTGTTTGAGGGAAAAACAGAAGTGCTGAAAAGTGAGATTGGAAAAGTAGACTGGCTAGGTCATAATGGCATTTGGATATACTTTAACTTTCATTCAGGAGGGTACGTATTTTTTTAGTTGAATGGAGGTAAACCTGTGAATCATATTTATGTAGACATAGGGCTCAAAACTCTGGGGTTATGTTGTCTGTTCTCATAGTTTTTATGTTTTTCAGAGTCAACCAGATGAAGTGATGGAAGAAGTCTAATGGAATAAGAGGACTTCCGTAGGGGATGGTAAAGGGGGACATTTTAGCAATTTTGCTTTATCACCCAGTGTCTCTAATTTTTGGATTTTATAAATCAGTAACATTTTCTAAAGAATTTAAGCTACAAAGATGTTAAAATATAAGAATATAATATGTATGATAAACTATTACCACAGTAACATACTGCAAAAAAAATAAAAATAAAAGGCAAACACATAAGAAAGGCATAATAATCTCAGACAGAACAGTTGGTAATCTTATTCTGGTATGTTACTTAACCCAGTCATGGTGTAATAGTGAAATTTTCAGACTGGAAATGAGAAGAGGACAGCAGGCTGATGAGGGAAATAAACCTCTTGGGCAGGTGAGTCCTCAGATGTGCCCCTGTTGGTCTCACCCTCCTTCTACCTAGGTCCTCTTTTGTGAAGAATGATGGACTGTGGTTGAAGTCCTATGCCAGCACACATGTCCCAGTAGGTAGGTCACAGCTTTTGTGGTCCTGAGTTTGCTCTTACTATCTAAGAACTTGGTCCTATGACCATTGACCAGCTGATACAATTAATCTTACTGAGATTAGGAAAGCAGCAGAAGCCAGTGGCTCCTTTGATTAAGACTGAAACGGTCCGGAACTCAGTCCTCAGTCCAAGGCATCTGATGGCCCTAGATAATAGGCAGAGCTGCATCCTGGCTCCCTGCTATCACTTAACAAAATGACTGAAGACCTTTGGACTTCACAACTGCACGAACTGCCTTACCCCTTCCCAGCAGATCTCAGTCCATGGACTCAATGAGGAATAAGCACCACAGCCACCATAAAAATTATTACTTATCTAGAAAGGTCACTCTTATTAGGATCTGAAGGAGAAGGATAGAGTTGGAGCCACTTCCCTAAGCTTATATGTTTATCTTTCACAATAGTCAGTTTCTGATTAAATACTACCCATTTGAGAAGTTTTGCTTTCTTATAGCCTGGGATATTCTTGGGACCTCATCACGCCTAAGCTTAAAGCTTGTCTACATGGAGCCCCATGCTGGCTTTGTGCTAGACAGCACAAAATCCTATGCTGCCTCTTGGCCAGATCGATAGAAGACCTATGCTTCCTGTTCACAAGGCCTGCACATAAGATTGCTAATGTCTTAATCAAGGTCAGGGAGATTTGTATCTTATTTGTATCTGGCAAGACCAGCTTTTGCTGCCTCTGGGCATGACTGCACAAAACTTTAAAACTGTTTTTCAACCTGGCTGGCACAGGATTCCATGCAGTCTCTCTGCCAGGTCTACAAGAGACCCTATACACTCTCCTGCCTCCTGTCAGGCTTGCACAGAGCCACAGGCTGCCTCTCTGCTACCCTGCCTCTCAGCCAGGCCAGGACAGAGCCGAGTGCTGCCTCCCAGCAAGGGCTACAGAGGACCCTGTAACTGCCTCTGACAGTCTGCACGGGACCCTGTAACTGTCTCTCTGATCGACTGCACAGGACTCTATGCTGTGCTTCTGCTAGGCTTACACAGGACCTTGTGCTGCTCCTGGTCCTGACTGCACAGGACCCTACACCTGAAATTTTGAGAAACCTGCACAGGGCCCAGTGCTGCCTTCATATCAGTCCTTCACAGGATCCTAAATGACTTCTCTGCCTCGCTGCACAGGGTCTTAAAGCTGCTTCCCTGCCAGGCCTGCACATGACTCCATGCTGCTTTTCTGCCAGGGTTTTAAAGAATCTTCTGCTGTCCCTCTGCCAGACCGCACAGGGCCCTAAAACAGCCTCTCTGCAAGGCCAACATTTTATTCATTTTGATTAGCTACCTGTACCAGGTATTCTGGGGAGCAGTCAACTTGATTGACCTTGCAGACCTTGTCCAAGCTTTACGCATTATCACATTTGATAGGGTGGTTTGTAAAAAAAAGGGGGGGATTAAGATATTGGATACATTTCTCTGCAACTTGTTATCTTACAGAGCTTGGCAAATCATTGCAGGCCAGCCAGATCTGGAGCCGTGGTCTTATTTATCCCCACAATATCCCATAAAGGAGGCAACATTCCTTAGTGATTCAGCCTTTCACTGCTGTTGCACCTTGACGTGATTCAACCCTGCTGCCATTTCAGCAAGGCTGCCGGGAACATCTTCATGGTATCCTGGTTTGCTAGGTCTGCCATCACACAGGACTGCATATTGGGTGGAAGGTTCTTGATGCAAACTAGATCAGTACCCAGCTCTGTCTCTCCAGAGTTCCAATGAGGACAGCATCAAGGAGCTGGTCTATGGGCCCTACTACACCATCTACTGGGTCAGGGTGCAGGTGCAACAGCCAAAAACACTGTCCAGTACTGGTCTGAGATGAGAGCAGGCCCAGGGGGGTCTCCACACCAGAACCCCAAGATGACCAGGGAGGACCCATACCCCAGACTCAAATCTGAGGACTTCCCTGGGGACCCCCAGGGCTTTCCCATTGCCCCGTGCACAAAGGAATCTGGGACTCCCCTTCTCCCACCAACAACATGGGAGAGTAGGAAGACACTCTCACATGTTGTGGGAACGTTAGAGGAAAAAAGGATGTTGTTTCACTTCACCGTAGACCACGAGCACATCTGCATTTTGCTGTTTTGTTGTTCTCACTACCTGCCCCAGGTATCCTGTGGGGCAGTCAGCTCCACGGTCCTTGCAGACCTTCGCCCAGTCTACACATCAGCACACATATAAAGGGTGCGAATGGGATAAGCTATTCTTTATGTTTCTCAGAACACATCACGGGGCCTTGCCAAGTCAGGAGCTGTGGCTTCACTTGTGTTCATAATATTCCATAAGAAAGGATGTTTATCACAGCCTCTCAAAGCCACCGGACCTTGACATAGTTCAGCTGAGGTGCCATTTCAGTAGTGCTGCCAGAAATACTTAAGTTTGTCCTAACGGCCTGTGTGAGTTTGCTCAGGCTGCCATAGCACAGGGCCCCATCGGGTGGCGTGAACACCAGACATTCTTGTTCTCATCATTCTGGAGACTGGAAGTTCAGATGAGGGTGTCGGCAGGGCTGTTTCTCCTGCCCTCAGGTTTCTCCTTGGCTTGTAGATGGCCATCCTCTCTCTGTGTGTCACATGGACTCTTCTCTGTACTTCCATGTGTCCTCCCCTCCTCTTCAAAGGACATCAGTCATATTGGATTAAGACCCACACCACTGAATTCACTTAACCTTAATTAGTTGTTTGCTTAAAGCAGTGGTTCTCAAAGTGTGTGCCAGGGTGCACTAGTATTCCAGGGAAATATATGCCTTTTGGGGACTAAAAAACCAACAGGGTTTTTAGAGTTTAGATTTTTGGGGGACAGAGGTGAGGGGAATTGGCTGTAAGCTGACAGTCTGCCCAACTCCCACCTCACTTGCCTGATTAGGTTGCAAAAGGCTGTTAAGCTGTGGTGCTGGATTGTTTACACTACCCCCCATGTTCCCCAGAAAGACTGGAGGCAAGTTTCTTCTATCCTTTGTTTGGTGTAACTAATGGCCTCACTTTGCCCTATAAATAAAGCAAGATGTAGTTTTTGGGCTCGCTTTGTTCTTGCCAGCAGCAATTACAGAGCCCTCCCAACCCATATACAAAATTAAACTCAAAGTGGATTAAAATATAAGGCTTGAAACCATATAACTCCTATAGGTAGCAAACTATAACAACAACAACAAAAAAATCAGATAAAAAAAAGAGCAGAGGATGTGAAGAGACATTTTCCAAAGAAGACACACAGATGGCCAATGAGTATATAAAAAGATCCTCAATATCGCTAATCACCAGGAAAATGCAAATCAAAATCATAATGAGATGCTACCTCACACCTGTCAGGATGGCTTTATCAAAAAGTCAACAAATAATAAGTGTTGAAAAGGATGTGAAGAAAGGGGTTGGTGGGACTGCAAATTAGTGCAGCCACTACACAAAACAGCATGTAAATTACTCAAAAAACTAGAAATAAACCTTCCATATGACCCAGCAATTCCACTTCTGGATATTTATCCAAAGAAAATGAAAACACTCATTCAAAAAATACATTAACTGCTATGTTCACTGCAGCTTAAATGAAATAAAACAAAAAAGATTCTTACAAACAGAGAACAAACTGATGATTGCCAGAGGGGAGGAGTGAAGGATCAAGTGAGAAAGGGGAAGGGGACACAGTCAATAGCAGTGTGATCATTTGCACTATAACAGACGGTTACTAGACTTAGCATGAGATCATACAGTAAGATACATAAATATAGAATCGCTCTGCCGTACATCTGAGACTAATATAATATTGTACACCAACTATACCAAATATGCTTAAATTTACACACACACACAGACAGCTGGTCCAGTTATAAATAAATGCAAACTAAAATTGCCACAAAATTCAGGAGAGTGGTTACCCCTAGAAAGCCCAGTGGGGTGATTGGTAACAAGCACATAGTGTGGTGGAGGGTGGGTAGATGGGGGGGGGAGGCTAGAGTTTGCGGGCCTCTGCCTGAGGCTGGAGCCTCCCCAGCCCTTTCCCCACCCGCAAGTCCTGTGATGCCCCTGGACCTGGGGAGCTCCCCCAGCTGTAGCACTTTCCTCAGGCACTGCCCTGGCTTTGATGCAGTGCACCACCCTCACTGCTCCCCTTCCCCCCTCTACTCCATGTCCCACTGCCTACTGCAAACTCCACCACACTCTCTGCCCACCACTGAGAGACCAGGGCTCTCCCACCAAACCCCAATATGCTCTCATTTCTAAACAACATTTACAAACCATGTTGGGTGTGTACAAGCCCATGTGTACCTCTATAGCACTTTGAAACTGCCTCCCACAGAGTATGAACTCAAAAATATTTTATGAATGAATAAATGATTTGTGATTTGTGTAATGTAATAATTACTAAAGGGGATCTTATAGGGTGTCCAATTTATAACCCCATTACAATAAACTCAGTCCTGGAATTTACCAGATTCTTTTGTTTATTACATTATTTTTCATATGCTTTCATGTTTAAGAAATTTTGTATATATGCATCTAATAATGAAGGTAATAACTCTTCTGTGATTTCACCTTTGAGTAATTATTTTCTATCTGAAAGGCGTTTCAAACTAAACTAGTCAATCAAGTTCTATTACATTGGTAAAATTCTGACTTAAGAAGTTCCAGAAGGATTAAAGGACCTGCTTAGACTTAATGATAAGATGACAAGAGAGTGAGGATGCACATGCAGACCCCACATTCTCAGGGTGGAGGGCAGCTCACTCCTATAGGCTGTCTCCCTGGCCCAAACCACCTGGTGCTCTTCATTCCCCACAGAAAATCCCTGTCCCTTCCCCAGAGTGCAGACCGTGGTTAGATTCAATTGGATTGTCCAGGCACCCACACAGTAGGAAGACCGAGTTCCAAAAGAAGGGATTTAACCTGCTTTTAAATTGCTTAAATAAGGTCAGAACCATTTGCATGATCAGACACACACACACACACACACACACACACACACCACATACACCAGGGGTCCTCAAACTTTTTACACAGGGGGCCAGTTCACTGTCCCTCAGACCATTGGAAGGCCAGACTATAAAAAAAAAACTATGAACAAATCCCTATGCACACTGCACATATCTTATTTTAAAGTAAAAAAACAAAACGGGAACCAGTACAATATTTAAAATAAAGAACAAGTAAATTTAAATCAACAAACTGACCAGTATTTCAATGGGAACTATGCTCCTCTCACTGACCACCAATGAAAGAGGTGCCCCTTCCAGAAGTGCAGCGGGGGCCGGATAAATGGCCTCAGGGGACCACATGTGGCCCACGGGCCGTAGTTTGGGGACCCCTGACATACACAGTCACCCGAGGCCAATATTTTGCACGGGTTTGTCATCATGAAAACGTTCCATTAGTGGAAGCCTCATATTTGAGCAACAAAAGATTATTATCTCTGCATATTCTTGGAAGCAGTAACAACAGTAGGGCCAGGCACAGAGAACATTGGGCCACTAGACAGTTCCCTGGAGCACTCTGAATTCTGGGGACAGCACTGTTGGCACCGTTCCTCCAGTGGGAGTAACTCCCAGCCCCACCCACCACTCAGCATGTCACTGCACTTCGGCAGTTATCACAGTCTCCTTCCCAACCCCTCAACTGCCCTCAGGCCTGTGGGCTGAGTCTTAGCATGAGAGGACAAGGAACATGACCTGCACGGTGCACCAGTCTGGAGTTCAGCCCTCACCCCTCCAGGGCACAGGGTCAGACCTGGGGAGACCAAGCTACAATGGTCAAGAGAAGCAGGCCCTGTGGAACACAGATGTGACATAAGTCAGCCCAGGACCGAATGACAGCTGGGGCAACACCATGGTCAAGTGCTTATCGCAGGTTAATCTGTCTGATCGTTCTGCAGCTTCTCCCTCTGCACAATTTCATGACTTCCCTTTCCATATAACAGCCAAGCTTCCATTAAACTTTAGCATCATATTTCCATTGACTCTTTTTTATTTATTTATTGTGTTTTCATAGATTCTAGTGTCCTCTCAAATGCATCCCCCACTCTCCTATATTCCCCTCAACATCTCTCTTGCCCCCCTCTCCACCTCGTCCTCCCCCCTTCACTTCAGGATTTGATTTCTGCTCTCTATAATGCTGTGTCATGTGTATTTAATTTCACCAATTTCTTTCCCTTCTCTGATCCCATCCTCTCATCCCCTTTCCCTCTGACCACTTTCCCTCTGGACCCTTTAATCCCACATCTGTCTCTATTCTGTTCCTCAGTTCAAACTGTTCATTGGATTCCTCAAATGAGTGAGGTTATATGATATTCTTTCTCTGTCTGACTTATTTCACTTAACATAATAGTTTCCATGTCCATCCATGTTGTCACAAAAGGTGAGATTTCCTTCTTGTTCATGGCCCCATAGTATTCCATTGTGTATATGTACCATGGCTTTTTAATCCACTCGTCCACTGACAGACACTTGGGCTGTTTCCAGATCTCGGCTATTGTAAACAATGCTGCCATAAACATGGGGGTGCATTTCTTCTTTTGAATCAGTGATGTGGTGTTCTTGGGATATATTCCTAAAAGGGGTATGACTGGGTCAAAAGGCAGTTTGATTTTTAATATTTTGAGGAATCACCATACTGTTTTCCACAGTGGCTGCACCAGTCTGCATTCCCACTAGCAGTGCAGGAGGGTTCCCTTTTCTCCACCACCTCACCAGTACTTTATTCTGTGTTGTTTTGTTGATGAGCGCCATTGTGACAGGTGTGAGGTGATATCTCATTGTGGATTTAATTTGCATTTCTCTAATGATTAGTGATGTTGAGCATTTTTTCATATGCCTATTGACCATCTATATGTCCTCTTTGGAGAAGTGTCTATTCATTTCTTTTGCCCATTTTTTGATTAGATTGTTTATCTTCCTAGTGTTGAGTTTTGCCAGTTTTTTATAAATTTTGGTTATTAACCAAATTTATCAGACCTATTGTAGAATATGTTCTCCCATTTTTATTTTGTTCATGGTGTCTTTAGCTGTGCAAAAGCTTTTTAGTTTGATGTAGTCCCATTTGTTCATCCTGTCCTTTATTTCACTTGCCTGTGGAGATAAATCAGCAAATATATTGCTGCGAGAGATGTCGGAGAGCTTACTGCCTATGTTTTCTTCTAAGATGATTATGGTTACATGACTTACATTTAAGTCTTTTACCCATTTTGAGTTTATTTTTGTGAATGGTGTAAGTTGGTGGTCTAGTTTCATTTTTTTTTTTGCAGGTAACTGTCCAATTTTCCCAACACCATTTGTTAAAGAGACTGTCTTTACTCCATTGTATGCTCTTACCTCCTTTGTCAAATATCAATTGTCCATAAAGGTATGGGTTTATTTCTGGGTTCTCTGTTTTGTTCCATTCATCATATAGAATAACAGGCATATAGCCTGTTTTTTTGCCAGTACCAAGCTATTTTGAGTACAATGGCTTTGTAGTATAACTTGATATCAGGAAGTGTGATACCACCCACTTTATTCTTCTTTTTCAAGATTGCTGAGGCTATTCGTATTCTTTTTTGGTTCCATATAAATTTTGGAATATGTGTTCTATATCTTTGAAGTATGTCATTGATATATTAATAGGAATTACTTTGAATTTATAAATTGCTTTGGGTAATATAGACATTTTAATGATGTTTATTCTTCCTAACCATGAGCACAGTATATGCTTCCACTTGTTTGTTTCTTCCTTGATTTCTTTTATCAATGTTTTATAATTTTCCAAGTACAAATATTTAACCTCCTTGGTTAAATTTACTACTAGGTACTTTATTATTTTGTTGTTGCAATAGTGAAGGGGACTATTTTCTTAATTTCTTTTTCTGACAGTTCATTGTTGATGTATAAAAATGACTCTAATTTCTGAGTATTAATTTTATATCCTGCCACCTTGCTGAATTCATTTATCAGGTCCACTAGTGTTTTGACTGAGACTTTAGGGTTTTCTATGTAGAGTATTATATCATCAGCAAATAATGGTAGTTAAACTTCTTTTCCAATTTGGATGCCTTTTATTTCTTTTTCTGTTCTGATTGCTGTAGCTAGGACTTCCAGAACTATGTTGAAAAAGAGTGGTGAAAGGGGGCACCCCTGGCTTGTTCCTGTTCTTAAGGAGATTGCTTTTAATTTTTGCCCATTGAGTATGATGTTGGCTGTGGGTTTGTCATAGTGCCCTTTATCATGTTGAGGTATGTTCTTTGTATTTCCACTTTGCTGAGTGTTTTGATCATAATTGGGTGCTGGATTTTATCAAATGCTTTTTCTGCATCTATTGATATTATCATGTGGTTTTTCTCCTTCCTTTTGTATACGTGATGAATCATGTTGATTGATTTGTGAATATTGTACCAGCCTTGCTTCCCCAGAAAAATCCCACTTGATCATGATGTATGATTTTTTTCATGTATTGCTGGATCCGATTTACTAATATTTTGTTGAGAATTTTAGCATATAAGTTCATCAGGGATATTGGCTTATAATTTTCTTTCTTTGTATTGCCTTTGCCTGGTTTTGGAATGAGAATTATGCTTGCCTCATAAAAGGAGCTTGGAAGTCTTCCCTCCACTTGACTTTTTTGAAATAGTTTAAGAAGGATAGAAGTTAGTTCTTCTATGAATATTTGGTATAATTTGCCTGTGCAACCATCTGGCCCAGTGCTTTTGTTTGTTGGAAGTTTTTTGATAACTGTTTCAGTCTCATTTGTTGTAATTGGTCTGTTTAGGTTTTCTGATTTTTCCAGATTGATTTTTGAAAGATTATGTTTCAAGGAACTTGTCCATTTCATCTAGGTTGTCTAATTTTTGGCATACAGTTCTTCATAGTATTTTCTTACAATCCTTTGTATTTCTGCTGTGTCAGTTGTTATTTCTCCACTCTCATTTCTAATTTTATTTATTTGAGTGCTCTCTTTTTTTTTCTTGGTGAGTCTGGTTAAAGGTTCATTGATCTTGCTTACCTTTTCAAAGAACCAGCTCTTGGTTTCATTGATTCTCTGTATTGTTTTTTACCCTCTATGTCCTTTATTTCTCTGATCTTTATTATTTTCTTCTTTCTACTTCCTCTGGGCTTTACTTGCTGTTCTTTTTCTAGTTCTTTTACATGCAGTGTTGTTTATATGAGCTTTTTCTTGCTTCTTAAGGTATGTCTGTAATGCTATGAACTTCCCTCTCAGGACTGCTTTTGTTGTGTCCCATAAAGTTTGAGTTGTTGTATGTTCATTTTCATTCATTGCAAGGAAGTTTTTTATTGTTAACCCAGTCATTATTTAATAATATGCTATTTATTTTCCAAGTGTTTGCATGTTTTAATGTTTTTCTATTGTAGTTGCTTTCTAGTTTCATGCCATTGTGATCCGAGATGATGCTTGATATGATTTCAATCTTCTTAAATTTGTTGAGACTTGTTTTGTGCCCTAACATGTGGTCTATCCTAGAGAATGTAGCATGAGCACTTGAAAAGAATGTATATGCTGCTGATTTAGGGTGAAAGGTTCTGAAGATATCTATTGAATGAAGTTGATCTAGTGTGTCTTTTAAGGCTGCTGTTTCCTTGTTAATTTTCTTTCTTGAGGATCTATCTAGTGATGTTAGTGGAATATTGAAATCCCCTACTATTATAGTGTTGCTGTTGATCTCGCCCTTTATGTCCATTAAAGTCTGCTTTATATATTTAAGTACTCCTATATTAGGTGCATAGATATTTATAATGGTTATATCTTCCTGTTGGATTGCTCCCTTTATCATTATGTAGTGACCTTCTTTATCCCTTACTATAGCCGTTTTAAAGTCTATTTTGTCAGATATAAGTCTTGCTACCCCAGTTTTTTTTTTTCATTTCCATTAAATATTTTTTTCCATCCCTTTACTCTCAGTCTATGTGTATTTCTGTTTTGAGGTGGGTCTCCTTTAGACAGCATATGTATGGGTCTTGTTTACCATCTTTTGATTGGAGCATTTAATCCATTTACATTTATGATTGTTATTGATATGTAGTTGTTTATTGCCATTTTATTCTTTGAATCTACATTTCTCTAGATTTTTTTCCCCCTTTGTTCTGTTTACAACAGGACCCTTAACATTTCTTGCAGCATTGGTTTGGTTGTAATGAATTTCTTGAGTTTCTTTTTGTCTGGGAAGCTTTTTATTTTTCCTTCAATTTTTAAAGATAGCCTTGCTGGATAAAGAAGTCTTGGTTGTAGGCTCTTGTTTTACATTACTTTAAATATTTCTTGCCATTCCTTTCTGGCCTCAAGTGTTTCTGTTGAAAAGTTGAATGTCATCCTTATGGGGGATCCTTTGTAGGTGATTGACTGCTCTTCTCTTGCAGCTTTTAGTATTCTTTCTTTATCTCTTAGCTTTGGTATTTTGATTATGATGTGTCTTGGTGTAGATTTCTTTGGGTTCCTCTTTAATGGGATTTTTTGTGCTTCTTGAACTTGTGTGACTTTTTCCTTCATCAATTTAGGGAAGTTTTCAGCTATGATTTCTTCAGTCATGTTCTCTATCCCTTGCTTTTTTCTTCTCCTTCAGGAACCCCTATTATGTGGATGTTGTTTCTCTTTATGTTGTCACAGAGCTCTGTTAGTGTTTCCTCAGACTTTCTGTTTCTTTTTTCTTTTTGCTGTTCTGCTTTCGTGCTTTTGCTTATCTTGTCCTCTACATCACAGATTCGATCCTCTGCTTCATCTAACCTGCTTTTAATTCTTTTTAGTGTATCTTCATTTCTGATATTGTGTTTCCATTTCTGTCTGATTATTTTTTATGATTTCAATGTCCTTTTTGATGCCTATTATCTCTTTGTTTAGGTGCTCATTATGTTCATCTATTGTTGCTCTAAGATCCTTGAGCATCCTAACAATCATTATTCTAAACTCTGTATCTGGTATCTTGGTTATTTCCATCTCATTCAGTTCTTTTTCTGGGGATTTCTCTTGCTGTTTCATTTGAATTGCATTTCTCTGTCTTCCCATTTTGTCTCTGTATAGACTGCTCCTTTGGATGTGTTGTTTGTGTAGCTACTTGAGTATAGAGTTGGTGTCGTCTGCCACCAGCTTTCAGTTGTGTTATTTCTAGATCTTGGGTTGGCCTCAGCTGTTGTTTATAATCTGCTGTGGGCTACTTGTCTGCTACTACTGCTCCTTTTGCTATTTGTGTCAGTGTTTTCTATGCCTTAGCTATGTCAAGTGTGAGGAGACTTTCCTTAAGATACCACTCTAACTAGGGTTGTTACACCTTGAGCTGATGCTCTCCATATCTGGCCACTGGATGTACCAGGCCTGGACCTCCCTGGTCAGAACCTGGAGCAGACCAGTGGGGGTCATTGCTTATTACTGACCCTTAGCACCCTTCTTGGAGCTACAGGCAAGCCAGAATTTGTGGCTGCCTCTCTTGGGCCCTGATGCCCTTGTAAATATCAGATGCACTTCTAGGCTGCCTTTTATCTATTCTTGGCCAGTGTGTGTGACCTCTCAATTCCCAAGGTGTAGTCTTTCTACCGGCCCCCCACTGCCACTACCTCCTTGGGCACTCAGGCACTGGCACTGCCAGGTGTGTGGGCTTGGGGCCGTAACTCGGGCTGCCCCGTAGGCATGGGGGACACCTCGTCTCACCAGGTTCCACCCCCTGCAGGCTCTTGTGCTGCCTCTCTGGGCTCTGCCCCTCACCGTCACCACACAGGCCACCAGGCTGTGCTTCCTGCGGGCACATGAGTTGCCTCTCCAGGCTCCACCTCCTGCTGCCATGCAGGCTAAGTGCTGCAGTCACTGCTGCATCTGGGCCCTCCTGCTCTTCGGAGGGCACTCAGCAGTTTGGGAGGTGGTGTAGCCCAGACCTCAGCACTCAAAACCTGTGTTCCTGATGTGCACCCTGCTTCTAAGCATCTCTTTGCACTGACTGGAGCAGGAGAGACTCTGGTGGGCAGGGTAATTGTTTCCTTTTACTGGCTTAGTTCTCCCAGGAAAAATAGTCACTTTAGGTTTGTGAAGTGACCCAGTACTGAGGTCAGGGTGGCTGTCCCCCACAGTCTCTCCCTGTGCCCCTAAGACTACACTCTCTTCTCACTACTTCAGTCCTCTCAGTGCTCCCCTGCTCCTGGAGCCCTGGGTAATTGGCTGTGAATGAGGTTTTCTGCATGGTACCTTTAAGACAGAGCCTGGGTCTGAGAGTTCTGTCTCCCTCTTGAAAACTGTAACCCGGCTCTTCTTTCAGCTAAATACTGTCCGTATACCTCCTCTAGTCTCTGGGGCTCAAGGCTGGCGTTTCAGTCCTGGGGCTGAGGACCCACAACTTTCTGGGCAACACTCCCTGTCATGAGAGACCCTCTAGGCTGCCTCTCACTCCTGAAAGCGGGGCAGCCCTTTCTGCATCTCCACCCTTCCTACCAGTCTCAGTGTGGTTTCTTCGATGATGCTTGGTTATAGATTCCTCTTAGTTTAGTCCAAAGCTGGTTTTTCAAGGTGATTGTTCCTATGTTAGGTTGTAATCTACTTTGGTTCTGGGATGTGGGAGTTGTAACGTCCGCCTACTCTTCACCATTTTCTCTCTCCAATCACTGTTTTTTAATTGACATTAGACTATTTACAGTTAAATTACTGACATTTAAGGCCATTGTATGCCATACTGACATTGTATGCCATTTTATTATTCATTTTTTGTTTGTTCTCTTTTTTTCTTATTGCTCTGTTTCTCTTTTCTTGCTTTCTTGTGGATTACTTGAACATTCTGTAAAATGCCAATTTGATTTATTTATAGTGTTTTTGCCACATACTCTGTATATTTTTCTTCTCATTCATTCTAGATACTTCAATATATATACATATATAATTTGTCAACTCTACTTTGAAAGAAGTATAGAAACCTTACTTCCATTTAGGTCCTTTTGTCCTCCCTACTTTTAAAATAAAATTATCTTAATTTTTTTCTCTGTATATATTGACTGTCAGATATCAGGTGTGTGTGTGTGTGTGTGTGTGTGTGTGTGTGTGTGTATTTTCTTCTTAAACAATAGAAATTTATCTTCTCATGTTCTAGAGGCTAGATGTCCCACATCAAGGTATCAACAGGTCGGTTTCTCCTGAGACTCCTTTCTTTTCCTGTGGATAACTGTCTTCTTTCTCCTTGTGTCCTCACATGCCTTTCCTCAGTAAATGGGTGACATTTTTTTTCATCAGTCATCAAATGTGATTTAGAATCATGGGGAGAAAGATAGTTCACTACACTGTGATTTCTGCCCATGCTGGTGTTCTAATTTCCTTTCTGGAGTTCCAGGCCCCTTTCTATTATTGTTGTTTTTGTATCTGGAAGCTGTCTTTAGCTAGTCTCTCAGGGTGCATCTTCTAGTGGTAAATTCTCTTAGGTTTCTTTGTGAGACTGCCTTTATTTCCCCCTCATTCCTGAAGGAAATTTTTACTAAATATAGAATTCACAGTTGACAGTTCATTTCTTTTAGTATTTGAAAAACATTGTGCTGCTCCATGGTTTTAGATGAGAAACCCACTGTAATTAGCATTGGTGGTCCTTTAAGAAACACATTTCTATCTTGCTTTCAATAGTTGCTCTTTGTCTTTAGTTTTCTCAAGTCTAGTTATGGAAAGGATTTCTTTGGGGTTACCCTGTTGGGGATTTTCCAGCTTCTTGAATCTGTAAGCTGTGTCTCTTGCCAGGTCTGGGAAGTATCCAGCCACTGTTTTCTCAAATGCTCTCCAGTCCTGCCCCCTTCTGTCCTGAATCTTCAGGGACGTGAGTGCTAGCTTATTTGTGGTTCCCCCAGAGGCTTCTAAGACCATTCATTTTATGTTTCCATATATCTTCTCTCCAGTGTTCAAATTGGATATTTTCTATTGTTCTGTCTTCAAATTCACTAATTTATCTGTCATATTCATTCTGACATTGAACCTACTCATAAATTTTTAATTTTAGTTATTATGTTTTCCAGTTATATAACTTTCATTTGGTTCTTTTTTTAATGTTTTCTATCTCTTTGGTGAGATTTTCTGTTTATTTTTTTTCTTCATTTGTTTCAAGTGTATTTGAAGTTGATCACTAAAGCTTTTTTATGATGGTTGCTTTAAATCCTGTCAGAATATTCCAGCATCAATTCATCTTCATTTGGGCATCTATTGGCTGGTTTTTTTCTCACTCAAATTGTGACTTTCCTGGTTCTTGGGTAACTCTGGGTGTTGTTTTGTCAGACATGCACCTGCTCAGGTTTAGTGAGTAGGTCTTGAATACTCCCATGGGCTGTGGTTCCAGTGACCATTTGGGGGACCCTCACAGTGCTGTGCTGGTCAGCTTCACTCTCACAGTGCTTCTGGAGCTCATTCCTGTCCCTGTGGTGCCGACCCAATGGGATGTTCTTCCTGGGACTGGTGGGTTCAAGTGGAGGTGCCAGTAGCACCTTCCATGCCTATACCCAGGGCTGCCCATTCAGGTAGGGCCTGTGTCTCCCAGAGAGTGAAGCACTTCCCTGGGCTACTCTCCACTGCAGGGTAGGGGCCAGGAGACACAGGGCCGGGAGGTTCTGGGGACCATGAGTGGCATCTGGTATTGGGCTCAGAATTTTCCATTTTCTGCTATCAGGATATAAGAAAATGTGCCTGACCAGGCAGTAGTACAGTGAATAGAGCATCAGACTGAGACACAGAGGACCCAGGTTCAAAATCATGAGGTCGCTGGCTTGAGCAAGGGTTCACTTGGTCTGATGGAGCCCTCTGGTAAAGGCACATATGAGAAAGCAATCAGTGAACAACTAAGGTGCTGCAACAAAGAATTGATGCTTCTCATCTCTCTCCTTACCTGTCTGTCTGTCCCTATCTGTCCCTCTCTCTGTCTCTGTCACAAAAAATAAAAAATAAAAAAATATAAGAAAGTGGAAACCTCACGCTTACTTAAATCCTGAATATCAAACATTTTCAAAGGTTTCCCCTTCTGACTTTTTAGCTAAAGTAGTCTCAATGGGAAAATCAAACTTTTAAGGACAAAAAAAATACATGATGTCACTGGAAGGTAGTAACCGTGAACAAGGTAAGGATTGTAGATGATGATACATTCTGCATTCCAGTACTAGCTGGAAGTGGGAAAGAAAACAAATCAATCAGAATATCCACAGTTTGGATGTGGGGCTGAGCAGAGAGCATTTGGAGGCATCTAGGGCAGTGGCTGCTTCAGGCCCAAGCTGGCCCCCACCGTCTGATGACTGAGGGCCACTTTCCATTAAGCCAGATTCGTTTGGGCTGGATGCTCAGCAAAGCTCACCCCAATTCTATGTCCAGTCCTCCAGTAAGTTCAACATAATACCATATATCATATAAAAGGCTGCACAGAGACTCTGTATGAATCCTGGGAGGATAGCTTAAAGTCTCTTGATCATATAGCCGACAGGATGACAGTAATGTTTAAGAAAGAGTCATCCTTCAGAAGAACACAGTAATTACATATAAAATCATACTTATTGATAGTAGGTAATAGACAATTATTCTGTCAGTTTACTGTTTTGAAAATTGGATCTGTTTACAAGATACTAATCTGTGGTGTTTTGTAAAAAATACTAATTGATAATATAAAATAAATTAGTTTATAATTTAATGACTGGCCTGATTTTGTGTCAGATTAAAGTGTATATTTTTCATATATATTTTATATTATTTTTCTACATTTTATGTTGCAGTTACCTTTTCTAAGCATTGAAATTTTATTGCAACCTACTGTAACCAAGGGCTACGTTTAGCATTCTTATTCAAAACAGAGGTTAAGAAAAGAAAATCTATAGACTTCTCACTTATAATTTTAGTTCATGAGCCTTGAAGAAGTCAAAACAACTTGGAAGCCTGACCAGGAGGTAGCGCAGTGGATAGAGCATTGGACTGGGATGCGGAGGACCCAGGTTCGAAACCCCGAGGTCACCAGCTTGATCACAGGCTCATCTGGTTTGAGTGAGGCTCACCAGCTTGAGCCCAAGGTCACTGACTTGAGCAAGGGATCACTCGGTCTGCTGTAGCCTCCCCACATCAAGGCACATAAGAGAAAGCAATCCTGTCTCTCTGTCTCTGTCACAAAACAAAACAAAAAACTTGGAAAGGATGCTGAAGTTACCTACTAGAAATACTTTGACTTGTGACCTTTGTCTTATAAACATTTATTCTAATTTTTTCATATTTTTATGTACATTATGTTAAAGACCTAAAGTAGAAAGAAAAGTCATTTTTTTAAATCTATCAAACAGAATCTTTGTTGTAGATAAAAAATAATCTATTTTAAATTGTGTGTATTTGAGAATGACTTCCATTAATTCATGTTGATTTATAGAAAGTTTTTGTTTTTCTTAATCTCCTTTTTGTTCTCTTTAATGATGATGAGGACAGTGCTGATGTTAAGTTGACTTTTTAGGTAATTTTATTTCCATTTTAATATTATGTCTACTATTTTATTTCATCTTTACAAGAATCTAACCTATAATCCTCCTACTATCACTTACAATTTGTTGGGATTTCTGAGAAAAGGGTTCATAGAGCTGTTTGACTTTCATGAGGTTACTATTAATCCAGTCTCTGGCCATTAATTTTGCTTGTTCAGAAATAATTTTATAATTTTATTGTGGAAAATTATCACAGTCATTATAATAAGCTAGTTGAAAACAACTATGTATACTGTGAGATTTTTGTTTCTATTATAAAGAACAAGCTGGCATTTAAATCTGCAATGGAAGTATTGAAGGAAGTCATTGAAAACAGCAAGAAGTAAATTCATTTAAATATACTTTTGATTAAGGGAAACTTCATATTGCCCTAATATGTTGGAAAAAAACAGTTTTATATATTTTTTTCAAGCCTAGATTTCTAGGTGTTCAATATGGAAGTCTAGAGCATCATTTCTTTATTAAAATGTATTATTAAAATTTCTAATAGCTAATATACTCACTTGCTTCACAATCAAAAGATACAAAACAAATATCCAAATAGTGAAATCATACTTTCCCTGGCTAGAACATAAGCTCCATGAAGTTGGCAATCTCTGTTTTGTTTATTAACAATTCTCAAGTGCTTTAAAGAGTGCTTGACATACACAGTGGTACCTTGAAAAATGAACTTAATTCGTTCTGTAACTGAGCTCATAAGTCAGTAACTCGTATATCAAACTGCCAATATTGGACCCAAGTGCCAATGAGCCAACTAGCGGCAGCTTTCTGAATTATGACTCGTATCTCAGAATTTTGCTCAGATCTCGAACAAAAATACGACCAAGTCGCAGCTCGTATCTTTAAAAAATCATATGTTGTTTTTGATACGTAAAGACACATGCAGCCCCATGTTCATTGCAGCATTTTTCACAGTGGCCAGGACATGGAAACAACCAAAAAGCCCGTCAATAGATGACTGGATAAAGAAGATGTGGCACATATACACTATGGAATACTACTCAGCCATAAGAAATGATGACATCGGATCATTTACAGCAAAATGGTGGGATCTTGATAACATTATACAAAGTGCAATAAGTAAATCAGAAAAAACCAGGAACTGCATTATTCCATACGTAGGTGGGACATAAAAGTGAAACTAAGAGACATTGATAAGAGTGTGGTGGTTACAGGGGGAGGGGGGAAAGGGAGAGGGAAAAGGGGAGGGGGAGGGGCACAAAGTAAACTAGATAGAAGGTGACAGAAGACAATCTGACTTTGGGTGATGGGTATGCAACATAATTGAACGACAAGATAACCTGGACTTGTTATCTTTAAATATATGTATCTTGATTTACTGATGTCACCCCATTAAAAAAATAAAATTATTTAAAAAAAAATCATATGTTGGTCTGTTTGTATCACAAGGTACCACTGTATCTATTAGTTCGTGCTCAATATATGCTTGTTTAATGACTAAAACAACAACAAAAAAAAGTAAAATATGTAAGAAATAGTACCACCACTTCACTTCTGTATCCCCAGCCACCCAGTTCCCTTTCCCAGAATCAACCAATGTCATCAGTTTCTGATGTACTTTTCTGAGAGATTGTATACATATGCAAATAGTGTAAATATAGACACCCACACAGTTTGTCCTTTTACCTTTATGCCAGTGTTAGCATACTATAGTCACTCTTCTGATTATTCAATTTAAAAGATGTAACAATATACTCTGGATAGAGAGCTCAATTGATTGGAGCCTTGTCCAAAAGTGCAGAGGTTGCCGTTTCGATGTGTGGTCAAGGCACATACAGGAACAGATTGATGTTCCTGTCTCTCTCTTTCTTCCTCTTTCACTAAAGTAAATAGAAATTTTTAAAGATTAATAATGCCTTTTAGATATTGTTCTATATGACTGTGTGAGGAGCTTAATTCTTTTGCTATGGCAAAATGCATATTAATGGTTAGTTATTCTATGAGAATAATAAAATTTTATTAATTATAGTATTCAACATTTGATGCTATAAAACTTCACAAAAAATGCCTTTAACTAGACATCATAAAAGCTTATTTCTTGGCCCTGGCCAGTTGGCTCAGCGGTAGAGCGTTGGCCCAGCGTGTGGAAGTCCCGGGTTCAATTCATGGTCAGGGCACACAGGAGAAGCGCCCATCTGCTTCTCCACCCTCCTTCTCTCCCTCCTCTCTGTCTCTATCTTCCCCTCCTGCAGCCAAGGCTCCATTGGAGCAAAGGTGGCCCAGGCACTGAAGACGACTCCATAGCCTCCGCCTCAGGCGCTAGAATGGCTCTGGCAGCAATGGAGCAACGCCCCAGATGGACAGAGCATCGCCCCCTGGTGGGCATGTCGGGTGGCTCCTAGTCTGGTGTATGCAGGAGTCTGTCTTACTGCCTACCCACTTTTAACTTCGAAAAAATACAACAACAAATAAAGCTTATTTCTTGCTCCTGAAAAAAATAGTCCAGTAGGGTGCCTGGACTGCATTCTGATTAGTGGCTTAGGCACACACACACTCTCTCTGACTAATGACATCCCGTTAAGTCACCCAAGGTTCCCAGTATTGAGCCAGCTGGTGAGTCAAGAGAAAGGACATGAAGAAGATACATTCGTCACCTGCCGTGGGGCAGGCATGGCATACCTCCCTTCAAGTCAGCAGTCGATTTTGTGTCTACTGTATGCTTAGCACTGTACTAGGTTCTTTGGAGAATTAAAGGAAATATGGGATAAAATTTCTCCTCTTAAAATAGTTCTAATTCTTGAAAAGTGTAGCTGAATACCACATTTCATATCAATCTTTGTTCTTCACATATTTTAATGCTATTAATACTTTTAAACTAATTGGTTATGAAAAATAGCTTGTGGGTATAACAGTCCAGATAATTGTACACACATATTGAGCTGGGAGAGGCGAGTCGGGTCACAAAACCGAGGTGGAACCGCTGCCGGGTCGCCTAGCCTGGCTCCGCCATAGCGGCCGCCATGAGGGGAGGAGGCCTTGACCGCAGGAACCAGAGCAGTTGAGAAAGCTGCGTATTGGCTGCCTGAGCTTAGAAACTAAAGATGAGAGTTTAAGAGAACATTTTGAGACAGGGGGCACAATCACAGACTGGGTGGCGAGGAGAGCCCCCACACCAAGCGTCCCCGGGCTCCGGTCTGTGACTTCCGGTCGTGTTGAAGCGGTGGCGCGGGGCGCCGACCGCTCGGGGTTGGCGGCGGGCAGCGGGAGTGAGAGCTGCTTCTGGAGAGGATTCTGGAAAGCTGGTGCCAATCTGACAGTGAGGGCATTTCTGTTGGTGGTATTAAAGAAGATACAGAAGAATACAACTTGAGAGACTACTTTGAAAAGTACGGCAAGATTGAAACTAGAGGGGTTAAGGAAGACAGGCAGAGTGGGGGGGAAAGAGGATTTGCTTTTTTAACATTTGATGATCGCGATACAGTTGATAACATTGTTCAGAAATACAATATTTTGAGTGGGCATAATTGTGAAGTGAAACGTACTTTCAGAACAAGAAACGCGGTCTGCTGAATTGCAAAGAGGCCTTGAAGGTAGATCTGGCTACTTTGTGGGTTGTGGAGGAAACTCAGGAAGTGGTGGTATAACTGGTCGTGGTGGAAAGTGTGGTGGAGGCCACTATGGTGGTAAAGGTGGCATCAGAGCTAGTTATGGAGGAGGTGATGGTGGATCTAGCAGGCGTCCCCAAACTACGGCCCGCGGGCCGCATGCAGCCCCCTGAGGCCATTTATCCGGCCCCCTACCGCACTTCCGGAAGGGCCACCTCTTTCATTGGTGGTCAGTGAGAGGAGCACTGTATGTGGCGGCCCTCTAACGGTCTGAGGGACAGTGAACTGGCCCTCTGTGTAAAAAGTTTGGGGACCCCTGATTGGAGGTAATGGAGGCAACTCTGGCGGTAGTCCTGGGTATAGTAGTGGAGGAGGCTGTGCTGATGGCGATGGACCAGGGTATGGAAACCAAGGAAGTGGTATGGTGGCAGTGGTGGAAAATATCATGGTTACAATGAAGGGGGGAATTTTGGTGGTAGCTGTGGTGGTGGTGGGAACAATAATGATTTTGGAAATTACAGTGGACAACAGGAATCAAATTATGGACCTATGAAAAAAGGCAGTTTTGTTGAAGAAGCTCAGGCAGTCCCTATGGTGCTGGGTATGGATCTGGTGGTGGCAGTGGTGGAGATGGTGGTAGAAGGTTCTAAAAACTCAGCAGAGAAGGGCTACAGTTCTTAGCAGGAGAGTGAGGAATTGTCAGGAAAGCTGCAGGTGACTTTGAGACAGTCGTCCCAAATGCGTTAGAGGAACAATAGAAATATGTCACAGAAGGAACAATGACCGATAGTCAGAAAAGTTACCGCAGCTTACACAGAACACCCTTCTTGTTTATGGCTGTCATAGCCACAAACTGCAGCTATTGATTAATGTGATGTAGTGTCAATTAGATGTACATTCCTGAGATCTTTTATGTGTTGTAGCTTTGTCTTTTTCTTTTCATCACAATAGTTATATTGCCCTGTAAGTTGTGGTAGTGGTACCAGGAATAAAAAGTTAAGGAATTTTTAACTTTTCAAAAAAAAGATAATTGTGTATATTTGATCTCTAATGGTTTGTGGCTTAGTTTTAGCTGACCAGAGCCCTGTCTTAACGCTGTTTGCTTGTTCCTTTGGCTTTGTCCTTCAACTGTGTCTTTTACTTTTTCCTCCTAAATACAATATTTCATATATTTTTTTAGGTTGTATTTGTTAATCATGTGTTTCAAGTTTTCTATATCATTACTCTTTTGCACCTCTTGGCCATCTGTTTGTCTTTGTCTATTTACATACTCTGCCCATTTTTTAATCAGATTGTTTATTTTCTTTTGCAATTGAAGTAGCTGTATGGGTTCTTTATATATTTTGTATATTAACCCCTTATCAGATACATGATTTGCAAATATTGTCTTTCATTTGATGGGCTGACTTTTCATTTTGTTGATGGATACACTTTCTTGATAATATCCTCTCATGCACAAAAGTTTTAGATGTTGATGAAATATAATTTATCTGTTTTTTTCTTCATTGCTTGTGCTTTTAATTTTGCATCTAAGAATGCGTTGCCAAAACCAAGATTATGAAGATTCCCCACTGCTTTTTTCTGTTACTTTTGTTCTAAACCATATATACATATGCTACGTTTTTTGTTTCACACTGTCTTAATCATTGCAACAAGTTTTGCTATCTGGTAGTTTAAGTCCTCCAAATGTCATTAATGGAACTGTTGCTGCTGTGGCTGCTGCTGCTACTACTAGTGTTAGTACTTCATCATTTTCTTCTTCAAAATTGTTTTGGCTTTTCTGAACCTTTTACACTTCTATTTCGATTTTAGATTCAACTTGTCAGTTCTCCACCTCAATATACACACACTCCTGCTGGAATTGTGATTGGAATTGTGTTGATTTATACACTGGAGATAATATTCACCATTTCAATACCACCTTCTATTACATGAACATGGTATCATAATCCTGAATGTTTGAATTCATGAAGATGATATATGTCCTAGGCAGTATTCAGTTTCTTTGGGTAATGTTTCTTAAATTTTTGTATAAAGATCTTGCTTATCTTCCTTAAGTATGTTCCTAGGCATTTTATGTTTTTTGATGCTATTGTGAGTAACATAATGTTTATTCATTTTCTAATTGCATACTGTTGGCATATACATATAAAGTTACTTCTTTTTTATATTGACTTTGTATCTTGAAATCTTGTTAAAACAATTTTTCATCCTGTTAGTTAATTTTTGTGTGCTTTTGGGTTTTCTCCCTTTACAATCATGTCATTTGTTCATAATGACACCTTTGTTTTTTTCTTTTCCATTCTTAATGCTTTTTATTTTTTTTCTTCCTCTTGCATTGACCAAAACATTCAAAACGATAGAAGTTGTGCCTGCCAGTGAACATTTTTAACTCATTTCCAATATTGTGGGGAAGATGAACTAATAATAACTAAAAAAGGACTTGAAAACTTTCTCTAAATGGCATATAAAGAACAATACACTGAACCCAGTTCTGACATATATTCTGTCAACTTCATCTTTTAATAGAAATAGTCTTTTTACAGGTAATGTAAATAATCATTTGGGTTAATTTGTCATGTGATTTTTATTTTTCAGTTTGTTCTCTTATTTTCATATTTATTTTTCTCTTCTTCCTTACCTTATTTTTTTTTATGCACATGCGTGCACAAGAGAAACTGACAGGGACAGACAGATAGAAATGGAGAGAGGTGAGAAACATCAATTCTTCATTGTGGCACCATAGTTGTTCATTGATTGTTTTCTCGTATTGACTTCACTGGGAGCGGAGGCTATCGTTGAGCCAGTGACCTGTTGCTCAAGCAATGACCTTGGGGCTCAAGCCAGCGACCATGGGATCATGTCTATGGTCCCATGCTCAAGTTGGCGACCCCACACTCAAGTTGGCAACTTTGGGGTTACCGAACCTGGGTCCTCAGCATCCCGGGCTGATGCTCTAGCCACTGTGCCACTGCCTGGTCAGGCTTCCTTGCCTTATTTTTGATTAATTTTTTATATTCCTCTTTACTGGCTTGTTTTACAATTTCTGTAGAGATTACAGTATGCTTTGTTGATTTACTGAAGGCCAGTATAATTAGTCTGTTTTCAACTTTCAGGACAGCAGATTCAGGGTTCTAAGGAGCCTTAGAATACTTTGATTCCCTTTATTTCCTGATGATTTTCATGTTCTTGTTCACACAGGACCATTGTCATTGTTATTTTATACAATTAATATTTATTTAGGTTTACCTACATATTTGATTCTTTTTCTTGTTTGTCAGACCTTTCAGTCTATGTGATGATTTCATTTCTACCCAAATAATTAAAATAGAATTTCTTTTAGTGTGGGTTGCTGCTAGTGATTTCTTTATTTTTGTTTGTCTGAAAGTATGTTTATTTTGCCTTCATGTTTTGATGGATATTTGTAGTGGAATAATCCATTGCATGGCCTTGGATGGGAACACAGCCAACAAGAAAAGAATGTTTTGCCAAGAAAATTGTTTTGTGATTGAAGGCGGGTCACTGAAACAGGTCTATGTGACTGAAGGCAGTTGCTGGGCTTTTCTCAGTAAAACATTCTCATATGATTTCTGTACTTTCCAAGGTTATCCCTTAAGATAAGGAGAGGAATGTTATGGGATCCATAGAAGCAATAGCAATTAATGCCTTCTGATATTATGTTGTTACTAAGCTATCTTGCAGGTGCACTCCACGTTTCTTTAAGTAAAAGTTACACTTAATGTTATGCCAATTTCTCAGTAAATGAGCTTTTTGAAGTCTTGTGAATAAAATTAGGACACAGCGTGAACTCGGGGCCATTTGCCTGAGCGAGGGGTGGTCCTTTGCTAGTCCTTGATGATTTCGTCTGCTGATCTCTCTCTCTGCGCCCCCGACTCACAACAACAGATATTATTTCCAGATTTAGAATTCTAGACTGATACATTTCTTACCCTCCATAATTCTTATATGTGCTGCTGAAGCGAGCACGTTCCCCTCTGTGATTTAAACATATTATCCCATTAGCATTTTTTAAATCATTTCTCTTGAAGTCTGGTTCCTTTGCAGGTTTTCTGTCTTTATGTTATGAATGCTTCTAATTCTTTCTATTTTGAGTTGGTTTCTAATTTTATTATAATGTGTCTGGGTGTGTTTTTATTTATATTTATCCAAACTTGGGGCTTGTAGCTCTTCTTGAATGGAGAGGTTTTATTTGTCTTGCATAAGTTTTAAATAATTTGCAGCAAATTAACTAAAACAAAGTTGATTCACGTTAGTCTTATGTGTGAAGCGATAGTGTACCCACGGCTACTGATAAAGTTCATTTATGCCACTGTAATTTTTACTAATTTCAACAAGGAAGAAATGCTACAGAAGCATGTCTGTCGCATCCACCATATTCCCTGGACTTAGCACCCTCCGACTATCACTTCTTTTTGTCCTTACAAAATTTTTTGAAGGGCAAAAAATTTAAAAATGAAGAAGATATCCAACAAGCACTGGTTCAATTTTTTGCATCAAAAGATACAACATTTTTCAAAAATGGGATATACAAATTGCCCTCACACTGGCAAAAAAAATCTTTAATAATAATGGCAATTATATTATTTCATAAAGTTTATTGATGGTAAGAAAAATTTGTACTTTGTTTTATTCCAAAAACGGACAGAACTTTCTGGTAGACCTTATATTTCCTCTCTGATCTTCATTATTTCCTTCTTTCTACTATGTCTGGGGTTTACTTGCTGTTCTTTTTCTAGTTCTTTTAGATGCAGAGTTAAGTTGTTTATTTGAGCTTTTCTAGCTTCTTAAGGTATGCCTGTAATGCTATGAACTTCCCTCTCAGTACTGCTTTTGCTGTGTCCCATAAATTTTGAGTTGATGTATGCTCATTATCAGTCATTTCTAGGAATTTTTTAAATTTCTTCTTTGATTTCATTGTTAACCCATTCATTATTTAATAACATGCTATTTAGTTTCCAAGTGTTTGAGTATTTTTCAGTTTTTCTGTTGTGGTTGATTTCTAGTTTCATGCCATTGTGATCGGAGAAGATGCTTGATATGATTTCAATCTTCTTAAATTTGTGGAGACTGCTTTTGTGCCCTAATATGTGGTCTATGCTAGAGAATGTACCATGAGCACTTGAAAAGAATGTATATTCTGCTCCTTTAGGTTGAAACGTTGTGAAGATATCTATTAAATCGAGTTGATCTAGTGTTTCCAATAAGTCTGCTGTTTCTTTGTTAATTTTCTTTCTTGAGGATCTATCTAGTGATGTTAGTGGAATATTGAAATCCCCTACTATTATAGTATTGCTGTTGATCTGCCCTTTGTATTTATCAAAGTCTGTTTTATATATTTAGGTGCTCCTATATTAGGTGTGTAGATGTTTATAATGGTTATATGTTCCTGTTGGATTTCTCCCTTTATCATTATGTAGTGACCTTCTTTATCTCTTACTGTAGCCTTTGTTTTAAAGTCCATTTTGTCTGATATAAGTATTGCTTCCTCAGCTTTTTTTTCATTTCCATTTGCATGAAGTATTTTTTCTATCGTTTTACCTTCAGTCTATGTGCATCTTTTGTATTAAGATATGTCTCTTGTAGACAGCATATGTATGGGTCCTATTTTCTTATCCACGCAGCTACCCTATGTCTTTTGATTGGATCATTTAAACCATTTACATTTAAGGTTATTATTGATATGTAGTTGTTTCTTGCCATTTTATTCCTTAAAGCTGTATTCCTCTTTTGCTGTATTCTCTTCCCCCTTTATTCTGTTTACAACAGGGTCCTTAACATTTCCTGCAGCATTGGTTTGGTTTTTTTTTTGTTGTTGTTGTTGTTGTTTTATCTAGGTAGGTTTTTATTTCTCCTACAATTTTAAATGATAACCTTGCTGGATAAAGTAGTCTTGGTTGTAGTCTCTTGTTCTGCATTACTTTGAATATTTCTTGCCATTCTCTTCTGGCCTCAAGCGTTTCTGTTGAGAAGTCGGATGTCATCCTTATGGGGGCTCCTTTGTAGGTGATAGCTTTTTGTTCTCTAGCAGCTTTTAATATTTTCTCTTTATCTCTTAGCTTTGGTAGTTTAATTATGATGTGTCTTGGTGTAAATTTCTTTGGGTTTCTCTTTAAAGGAATTCTCTATGCTTCTTGAATTTTTGTGACTTTTCCCTGCATCAGTTTAGGGAAGTTTTTAGCTGTGATTTGATTGAACAAATTCTCTATCCCTTCTTTTTTCTCTTCTTCTTCACTAATCCCTATGATGCGGATGCTATTTTTCTTAATGTGGTCACAGAGCTCTCTTAAAGTTTCCTCAGACTTTATGAGTCTCTTTTCTTTTTGTTGCTCTGCTTCCATGCCTTCATTTATCTTGTCCTCTAACTCACTGATTCAGTCCTCAGCTTCATCTATCCTGCTTTTAATTCCTTCCATTGTGACCTTCATTTTGATATTGTATTTGTCATTTCTGATTCTTTTGTATTATTTCAATGTTTTTTTTTAACTTGCAAATCTCTTTATTTAGGTGTTTGTTATGTCCATGTATTGTTGTTCTTAGATCTTTGAGCATCCTAACAATCATTATTTTAAACTCTGCATGTGGTAATTTGGTTATATGTGACTCATTCAAGTCATTTTCTGGGGATTTCTCTTGGTTCATTTGAGTTGTATTTCTCTGCCTTCCCATTCTGTCTGTGTATAATAAGTGTGTGGCTACTGGAGTTCAATGGGTGTGGCCTCTGTGTTTTCTAGGTGTGGTCTATCTGCAGGCCCTCCACTCCTTCTTTTGCTGCTGGCACTCCTTTCTGGTGCAAGCCACTGAGGCAGTCGCTCTGGTTTCCATCTCTCTCTGTTCATGTGCCCAATCTACAAGCCTCACAGGTTCAGCCTTCACCGCGCCCCCGTGGGAAGGGCTGCAAGCCTAGGCACCACAGGTAGGGCCTCACGCACCTATGCTTAGCTGCGGGTCTCTGCCTGTTTCCAGACTTTTGCCCCGCCCCCAAGGACAGAGCTGAGCTCGTGCATAGGCTGCAAGCCCTACAGGCTGGGCTGTGCTCTGCATCTGCACTCAGCTGACTGGTCTCTGCAGTTCCTTGGCTTTCGCCTTTTCCCTGTGGGTGGGATTTCAGTCAGAACCACTCTTGCTCATCCGATCTGCAGCCCTGTTGGACCACTTTCATGCACCCCTTCCACTCTTGCCTGGTGAGAGTGAGCTCACGCCAGGCCTCAGTAGTAGCTGGCCCGGCTTCTGCCCCCTGCCGATGGGACCGCGTTTCCACGTCCCGCCACCATCCACCGTCCTGTGAGCTCTCAGCAGTTTGGAAGGGGGCGCTGCTGCTCAGACCTCAGCACTCAATTCTGTATTCCTGAAGTCTTCCTCCTTCTAAGATACTCTGCTCTGAGTGCCGCGGGAGAGCTTGTTTGGCTGGTGTCCTGCTTCCCTTTGCTGGTATTGGTGGTTACAGGGGAAATATTCACTTTAGATTTGGGGGTGACTCTCCCAGGGGTTAGGATGGCGGTCCCTCAAAGTCAGTGGTGTGAAAGAGGTTTTCTGCACAGTCCCTTTAAGAAGAATCTTGGTTCTGAAAAATGTCTGTTTCTCACAAACAGTATCCTGACTTGTTTCACAGCGAAATACTGTCCATACGCTTTTTCTAGGCTCTGAGGCTGCAGGCTGGAGCTTTGTTCCTGGGGCCCAGGACCCTCCCCTCTCTGCTTCCTGCTATACAAGTCACTCTGGGCTGCTGTTTGCTCTGGGAGCTGGGCAGCCCTCTCCACATTTCCACTTTTCCTACCAGTCTCAGTGTGGCTTCTTCAGTGTTCCTTGGTTAAAGGGTCCTCTTAGTTTAGTCCAAAGTTGGTTTTCCCAGATTATGGCTCTTAAAATTAAGTTGTAATCCACTTTGGTTCTGGGAGGTGGAAGTTGGTAGGTCCACCTACTCCATCACCTTCTTGCCGCCCCCTTTAATCTTCTCTTAAGCCCATGTATTGAATTGGTAATTGCACTTATATATTTTAATTTGATCATAGCTTTTATTACCATTCCAGAATTCTGTATCTTGTCATTTCATCCTTGATCATCTTTTATTATGTTCAAGTTTGTTTGTTAGCTGCATTATCTAGATTTCCTAGGCACTTTTCCCCTTGATTTTGGTCGTCTTGTCTTGTACATATTATTTTTTTATTTTTTTGGAATCTTTCTGAAGTGAGAAGTGGAGAGGCAGAGAAACAGACCTCACATATGCCTGACCAGGATGTATCCAGCAAGCCCACTAGAAGGTGATTCTCTGTCCATGTGGAGTGTTGCTTTGTTGCAACCAGAGCCATTCTAGGGTCTGAGGCAGAGGCCATGGAGCTATTCTCAGTGCCTGGTCCAACTTTGCTCCAATGGAGCCTTGGCTGTGGGAGGGGAAGAGAGAGATAGAGAGAAAGGAGAGGGGCAGGGGTGGAGAAGCAGATGAGCACTTCTCCTGTGTGCCCTGGCTGGGAATTGAACCTGAGACTTCCACATGCCAGGTTGATGCTCTACCACTGAGCCAACCGCCCGGGACTACACATATTATTTTTGATTGAGTCATTGGCTTTGTGTACTGAACATTGTAGAAATCACTTGAAGCTCTGGATAATTTTATAATCTTCCATAATAGATTTATTTCCATCTCTGACAGGCAGCTGAGCTATTGTTAGATCACCTTCCTCCTACAAAGAATGCAATGATTGGAAGCTGGGCTTCAGTTTTTCACAAGCTGATTTTTTTCTGGTCACCTTTATGTCCAGGGTGTGTTTGTTTGTGTTCATCAGAAAGGCTAGTGTGTTTAATAAGAGTCCTACTCCTTATTGGGTCCAGCCTGTGGCAGGGATGAAGGCTTTGCTCAGCCTCTCAGCCTCTTCCACTGTCAGAGTCAGCTCTAGTGTGTATGAGAAAAGCAGCCAAACACCCAGCTCAAATCTGATTTCTCTCTCCTTTTGAAACTTTGCCTGTTCTTACAGCTTTGGTAGCTCTTTATTGCCTTCACACTGATGTTTTAAAAATACTTTGTCCAGCCTTTCTGTTTGTCCCAATGAGAGGTTAGGTCCAAGACAACCTAGTTGGTTCTCATCAAAAACAGAACTCACTTTCACCTCTTTTAACTTCAAAATTCAGGGTTGTTTTTTTTTTGTTGTTGTTGTTATGTTTGATATGTACAAAGGAATATATGTACCCATGAACTATTAGCTCCTGGTTTTTACTCACCAAACATTTTTTCTACTTTCTTTCTTGCCTATGTCACCTTTTGTTTAATTTTGAATTTATTATTCCTGAAAAAAGCAGAACTCCACATATATCTCTCTAAACAGCATACTTGTTTAGTTTTGCTTATTCTTGAGGTTCATAAGAGTTACATTATGCCATATATCTTTAGGGTGGCTTGTTTTTATCATTACACATTTGTTTCTTAGAATAATCCTTTCATTAAATCTAGCCATCATTCATTCATTACTTTGTTTTATATCATTTGCAAAATAACTCATTATTTATTCTCTTAGTGGACATCTGGAATATTTTCATTTCTTCTCTCTTTTGAACAGTGCTCCTGTAAATATTCTTATAGAGGCATCTTGATTCATAGTAGCAAGAATTTCTCTAGGTTATATTCATGGAGTGAAATTAATGAGTCACAGTGTATACTCGTATTTAACTTTTAATTTTACTGTCAAATTATTTTCCAAAATGGTTTTTAAAGCTTATTTTTCTATCAGTAGTATACATATTTAACACCAATTATTGTCCGATTTCTTAATTTTCCCATTTGATTGATATAAATAGTGTCTTATTATAGTTTTAATTTGCATTTCTCTGCTTACTAATTAAGTTTACATGTCTAGTCACCATTCATGTTGCCTCTTTCCTGAAATTCCTTGAGATGTCTTTTGTCCTGTTTCTACATTTTTTCTGTTTTTTATTTCCTCAAAGGCAGTTTTGACATGCATTCATATTTTTTTCAGTTACATATTGCAGTGTCTTCATACAATGCATGAAATCTCATTTATGGTGTGTTCTCTTACTCCCTTTATGATCTCCTTTGGACAAAAGTTCAAGTTAATGTAGCCAAATTTATTATTCTTTTGTATTTAATGCTTTCTACACCTCACTTAAGAAATCCTTTCCTGGAGAGAGAAGATGGCAGCGGAGTAGGCGGATGCACAGACACCCAGCTCTCAATACCAAACTGGAATACAAATCAATTTAGAAAAAATCAGCATGAAAAACCAACACTGAACTGCAAGAACAGCTCTCAAAAACCAAGGAGCAAAGAGGAAGCCACAATAATCCTGATAAGGAGTGCCTGAATCTCCTCTGCTTACAGGAAGGGAAGGAGGGGGGTGAGGCTGAGAGCCCAGAGAGGATTTCACAGAGCAAAAAGAGCAGAAACTACTGCTCACAGCCACTTACCTGGCGACCAGGGAGCAAGGTGGGTTGAAAAGACCAGCTTATCTCCCAAGTGGAAAAGACAGGGAGAGGGACAGACTGTGAGGGGCTAAGGTATGCAAGAAACAAAATAAAAAAGCTGACTCATTCGTGCTGGAGGCGGCCATAGCTGGGGGAGGGACTGAACCTTTCACAAAACAGAGCTGAAGTGCTTCCGGATCAGAGATCTCCAGACATCTATCCAGCTCCAATCAGCACAACAAGACACAGCTGAAAACAAGAAGTGGGGAGGAGGGGCAGTAACTCAGGTCTCCATGGAGATCTGAGATACACCTCCCCCTACTGAAGCTGAGAGAAAAAACCCTGCCCCCAGTGAGATTAGTTGGAGGAAGAGACCTTCAGCGTCTCAGGTTACACCCACAGCATTCCTGGATACAGTTTCAAGGAAGCCCCCTGCTGAGATCAGTTAACAAGACTATCACCTGTTAAGAAAACAAACAAATCAAGACTTCAAAGCTGCCCAAATCCGAAAGTGGATTACAAATAATAGCTGATACCAACCCACGAAGACCTAAAAATAACACAACTGAAAACTGGAGGCAGACAACACCAAGCCTAGACTCAATCAACTCTACAAATAAAAAAAAAAAGAAGATGAGAAAACAAAGGAGTGCAATCCAAATGAAACCACAAGAGACACTTTCGAGAGATGAACTGAGTGATATGGAAATAATCAAACTTCCAGATGTGGAGTTCAAAATAATGATTGTAAGGATGCTTAGGGATCTTAGAACAACAATGGAGGGGGAGTTTGAAAACCTAAATAAAGAAATAGCAAGTATAAAAAACAATCAGTTGGAGACGACAAATACAATATCAGAAATAAAGACCACAATGGAAGGAATTAAAAACAGGATAGATAGAGCAGAGGATCGAATCAGCGAGTTAGAAGACAACTGGAATGAAGGCATGAAAGCAGAGAAGAAAAGAGAAAAAAGACTCAAAAAGTCAGAGGAAACTCTTAGAGAGCTCTGTGACAACATGAAGAGAAATAACATCTGCATCATAGGGGTTCCTGAAGAAGAAGAAAAAGAACAAGGGATAGAGACTTTGTTCAATCATATCATAGCTGAAAACTTCCCTAAATTAATGCAAGAGAAACTCTCACAAATCCAAGAAGCACAGAGGACTCCATTAAAGAGAAACCCAAAGAAACCTACACCAAGACACATCATAATTAAAATACCAAAGCTAAGCGATAAAGAGAAAATATTAAAAGCTGCAAGAGAAAAAAAAGTTATCACCTACAAAGGAGCCCCCATAAGGATGACATCTGACTTCTCAACAGAAACACTTGAGGCCAGAAGGGAATGGCAAGAAATATTCAAAGTAATGCAGAACAAGAAACTACAACCAAGACTACTTTATCCAGCAAGGCTATCGTTTAAAATTGAAGGAGAAATAAAAAGCTTCCCAGACAAAAAACAACTCAAGGAATTCATTACAACCACACCAATGCTGCAGGAAATATTAAGGGGTCTGGTGTAAACAGATAAAGTGGGAAAAGAATACAGAAAAAAAAAAAAAGAAAAAGGAATACACCTTTAAAGAAGAAAATGGCAATAAACAACTACATATCAATAATAACCTTAAACGTAAATGGATTAAATGATCCAATCAAAAGACATAGGGTAGCTGCATGGATAAGAAAACAGGACCCATACATATGTTGTCTACAAGAGACACACCTTAGAACAAAAGACACACATAGATTGAAGGTAAAAGGATGGAAAAAAATGTTTCATGCAAATGGAAATGAAAAAGAAGCTGGGGTAGCAATACTTATATCAGACAAATTGGACTTTAAAACAAAGGATATAGTAAGAGATAAAGAAGGCCAGTACATAATGATAAAGGGAGTAATCCAACAGGAAGATATAACTATTATAAATATCTATGCACCTAATATAGGAGCACCCAAATATATAAAACAGACTTTGATGGATTTAAAGGGCGAGATCAACAGCAATACTATAATAGTAGGGGATTTCAATACCCCACTAACATCACTAGATAGATCCTCAAGGAAGAAAATTAACAAAGAAACAGCAGACTTATTGGAAACACTAGATCAACTCGATTTAATAGATATCTTCAGAACCTTTCACCCTAAAGCAGCGGAATACACATTCTTTTCAAGTGCTCATGGTACATTCTCTAGGATAGACCACATGTTAGGGCACAAAAGTGCTCTTAACTAATTTAAGAAGACTGAAATCATATCAAGCACTTTCTCCGATCACAACGGCATGAAACTAGAAATGAATCACAGCAGAAAAGCTCAAAAATTCTCAAACACATGGAAACTAAATAGCAGGGTGTTAAATTATGAATGGATTAAGAATGAGATCAAAGAAGAAATAAAGAAATTTCTAGAAACGAATGACAATGAGCATACAACAACTCAAAATTTATGGGACACAGCGAAAGCAGTGCTGAGAGGGAAGTTCATAGCACTACAGGCACACTTTCAGAAGCTAGAAAAAGCTCAAATAAACAACTTAACCCTGCATGTAAAAGAATTAGAAAAAGAACAGCAAGTAAAGCCCAAATGTAGTAGAAGGAAGGAAATAATAAAGATCAGAGCAGAAATAAATGACATAGAGGCTAAAGAAACAATACAGAAGATCAATGAAACTAGGAGCTGGTTCTTTGAAAAGGTAAACAAGATTGATGCACCTTTAAGTAGACTCACCAAGAAAAAGAGAGAGAGGACTCAAATAAATAAAATTAGAAATGAGAGAGGAGAAATAACAACTGACACAACAGAAATACAAAATATTGTAAGAAAATACTATGAAGAACTGTATGCCAAAAAACTAGACAACCTAGATGAAATGGACAAATTCCTTGAAACGTACAATCTTCCAAAAATCAATCTGGAAGAATCAGAAAACTTAAACAGACCAATTACACCAAAGGAGATCGAAACAGTTATCAAAAAACTTCCAACAAAGAAAAGTCCGGGGCCCGATGGCTTCACAATGGAATTCTACCAAATATTCAAAGAAGAACTAACTCCTATCCTTCTCAAACTATTTCAAAAAATTCAAGAGGAAGGAAGACTTCCAAACTCCTTTTATGAGGCGAGCATAATTCTGATTCCAAAACCAGGCAAAGACCACACAAAGAAAGAAAATTATAGGCCAATATCTCTGATGAATATAGATGCTAAAATCCTCAACAAAATATTAGCAAACCGGATCCAACAATATATGGAAAAAATCATACACCATGATCAAGTGGGATTTATTCTGGGGAGGCAAGGCTGGTACAATATTCATAAATCAATCAATGTGATTCATCACATAAACAAAAAGAAGGAGAAAAACCATATGATAATTTCAATAGATGCAGAAAAAGCATTTGATAAAATCCAACACCCATTCATGATCAAAACTCTCAGCAAAGTGGGAATACAGGGAACATACCTCAACGTGATAAAAGCCATCTATGAGAAACCCACAGCCAACATCATACTTAATGGGCAAAAATTAAAAGCAATACCCTTAAGATCAGGAACAAGGCAGGGGTGTCCCCTTTCACCACTCTTATTTAACATAGTCCTGGAAGTCCTAGCCACAGCAATCAGACAAGAAGAAGAAATAAAAGGCATTCAAGTTGGAAAAGAAGAAGTAAAACTATCATTATTTGCAGATGATATGATATTGTATATAGAAAACCCTAAAGTCTCAGTCAAAAAACTACTGGACCTGATAAATAAATTCAGCAAAGTGGCAGGATATAAAATCAATACTCAGAAATCAGAAGCATTTTTATAGACCAACAATGAACAGTCAGAAAGAGAAATTAAGGAAACAATCCCCTTCACAATTACAACCAAAAAAATAAAGTACCTAGGAGTAAACTTAACCAAGGAGACTAAAGACTTGTACTCGGAAAATTACAAAACATTGATAAAAGAAATCAAGGAAGATACTAACAAGTGGAAGCATATACCGTGCTCATGGTTAGGAAGAATAAACATCATTAAAATGTCTATATTACCGAAAGCAATTTATAAATTCAATGCAATACCAATTAAAATACCAATGACATACTTCAAAGATATAGAACACATATTCCAAAAATTTATATGGAACCAAAAAAGGACATGAATAGCCTCAGCAATCTTAAAAAAGAAGAATAAAGTGGGAGGTATCACACTTCCTGATATCAAGTTATACTACAAGGCCATTGTACTCAAAACAGCCTGGTACTGGCATAAGAACAGGCATATAGATCAATGGAACAGAATAGAGAACCGAGAAATAAACCCACAGTTCTATGGACAACTGATATTTGACAAAGGAGGTAAGGAAATACAATGGAGTAAAGACAGCCTCTTTAACAAATGGTGTTGGGAAAATTGGACAGCTACCTGCAAAAAAATGAAACTAGATCACCAGCTTACACCACTCACAAAAATAAACTCAAAATGGATAAAAGACTTGAATGTAGGCCGTGAAACCATAAGCATCTTAGAAGAAAACATAGGCAGTAAGCTCTCCGACATCTCTCGGAGCAATATATTTGCTGATTTATCTCCACGGGGAAGTGAAATAAAAGACAGGATAAACAAATGGGACTATATCAAACTAAAAAGCTTTTGCACAGCTAAAGACAACAAGAACAGAATAAAAAGACAAACTACACAATGGGAGAACATATTTGACAATACGTCTGATAAGGGGTTAATAACCAAAATTTATAAAGAACTTGTAAAACTCAACACCAGGAAGACAAACAACCCAATCCAAAAATGGGCAAAAGAGATGAATAGACACTTCTCCAAAGAGGACATACAGATGGCCAATAGGCATATGAAAAAATGCTCAACATCACTAATCATTAGAGAAATGCAAATTAAAACCACAATGAGATATCACCTTACACCAGTCAGAATGGCGCTTATCAACAAAACAACACAGAATAAGTGCTGGCGAGGATGTGGAGAAAAGGGGACCCTCCTGCACTGCTGGTGGGAATGCAGACTGGTGCAGCCACTGTGGAAAACAGTATGGAGATTCCTCAAAAAACTGAAAATCGAACCGCCTTTTGACCCAGCTATCCCACTTTTAGGATATATACCCCAAGGACACCATAGAACGGCTCGAAAAGGAGAAATGCACCCGCATGTTTGTGGCAGCATTGTTCACAATAGCGAAGATCTGGAAACAGCCCAAGTGTCCGTCAGAGGACGAGTGGATTAAAAACTTTGGTACATATATACTATGGAATACTACTCAGCCATAAGAAATGATGACATCGGATCATTTACAATAGCATGGATGGACCTTGATAACATTATACGGAATGAAATAAGTAAATCAGAAAAAAAACTGAGATGTATCCATACATAGAAGGGACATAAAAATGAGACTCAGAGACATGAACAAGAATGTGATGGCAACAGGGGCGGGGGAGTTGGGGGAGGGGGGAGGGGGTGAAGAAGGAGAGAGGGGTTAGGGGAGGGGAGGGGCACAAAGAAAACCAGATAGAAGGTGACAGAAGACAATTTAACTTTGCGGGAGGGGTATACAGCACAATCAAATGTCAAAATAATCTAGAGATATTTTCTCTCAACATATGTACCCTGATTTATCAATGTCACTGCATTAAATTTAATAAAAAAAAAAAAAAAAAAAGAAATCCTTTTCCTACTTCAGTGTCAAAAACATCGTCTACCATAAGTTCCTTTAAAGACTTAAAGGTTTTCTTTTCCCCCATAATTTTTTTTTATCACCTGGAATTGATCCGTTTGTTTCTTTTGTGTGCCGAGACTCGGGAATTCCACACCTTCACTCCCTGTCAGGACAGCCCCTCCTCTCCGTCGCCTGTAGCGCTCCCACTCATCACGTATCAGCTCTGTTCTTCCCTATTGCGTATCCACAAGACGGCTTGCACTAAAGTTTTATCATTTTCTTGTAAAGATATTTAAAAAAAAACTTTGTATAACTTTGTTAAGTATTTAGGATGTTAAAATTAAGTTTTATGTTTGTGGTTGATGTGGGAAATTATTCTGTAGTTTTGGTGTTATATTCATCCTTCTTGCTAAACTCTTTTATCTTTATTTTAAATCATATTTATGAAATACCAGTTTTGCCCTGACCAGGTAGCTCAGTTGGTTACCACATCATCCCGATATGCCAAGGTTGCTGGTTCAATCCCCAGCCAGGGCACATACAAGAACCAAATGTAATGTGCAGGTGGTTAGACAGACATGAGAAGAGCAAGGACTATAGGCCAGACATAGAAGTCCACCAGGGCAGAAATACCCAAAGGCCTAGCAATGGACAAAACTAGGAAAACAAGGACCTTGCTTCCAGGGTGACCTTTCCTCCCTTAGCTGGTTGTGCAGTTTAGATCCCCTGATTTCCTATCAGCTGGTGGTGGAATTCGGATCCTCCCCTGACCTTTTCTGCCCTGGCATATCACTGGCATGTGGTTTTAGACCCCCTTAGAGGTAGAACAAATGAGAAAGCTGGAGAATAACGCTTAAGCATCAACCCTTAGAGGTAACATCTAAGCATCAGTTGTGTTTGAGCTCCAGGCCCAGAAATACAGCAAAACCAAAGGAAAGCCACAGCTGACTTCAGGACCAGCTGCATGGACTAATGACCCTCTGCTCTGGCACCAACCAATCAGTGAAGAATGCAACCCTAAAAGCCACGCCCGGAGAGCTGATGTATGTTCCATTGAGATCCTCCTCTGGGAACTCCCCTAAAATCTCCCTTGAAATCCCTTAGGACTCAGGTCAGTGTATTCTCCCTTCTGGGATCATGCTGGCCTGTCCCTTTCCCCTCCTTTTTCTTCTCTTCTTCCCCACCAGGCACATTTCCCATGCTCCTCTCTTTCTCCTAAGCTTGAAGGGACCCCAGAAGACTTGGGACCAGGGGAGCAGTGGACAGTGGTAGGTCATCCTGGCTAACGCTTGAATCTGCCTCCGAGGCCCCCTTTTCTCTGATTTTCTCCCTGTGCGACCAATAAGTCTCCCTTTTCTTGCTGCACTTTGTCCCTTGATTGAACTCCTTCTCTCAAGAACACAAGAATTCAGGTATGGTCCCTCCCCCTGTAGCACACCAATGAATACCTAAATAAGTGGCTCAACAAATCATTGTTTGTGTCTTTCTCTCTCTCTCAAAATCAATCAATAAAAAATAAATATTTAAAAAAGAATTCCAGTTTTGATTATTTTCTAATTCTTTAATGTTTTATCTTGATACGTTCCTTATATTTCTACATGTATTTCTTATACTTAACCTTTTTCTCATTTCAACTTGATCAGTTTTTTTTTGTTTTTTTTTTCATTTTTCTGAAGCTGGAAACAGGGAGAGACAGTCAGACAGACTCCCGCATGCGCCCGACCAGGATCCACCTGGCACGCCCACCAGGGGCAACGCTCTGCCCACCAGGGTGCGATGCTCTGCCTATCCTGAGCGTCGCCATGTTGCGACCAGAGCCACTCTAGCGCCTGGGGCAGAGACCACAGAGCCATCCCCAGCGCCCGGGCCATCTTTGCTCCAATGGAGCCTTGGCTGTGGGAGGGGAAGAGAGAGACAGAGAGGGAAAGCGCAGCGGAGGGGTGGAGAAGCAAATGGGCGCTTCTCCTGTGTGCCCTGGCCGGGAATCGAACCTGGGTCCTCCGCACGCTAGGCCGTCGCTCTACCTCTGAGCCAACCGGCCAGGGCTTGATCAGTTTTTGAAAGGTATATAGTCAAGTCTTCTGATGTGATGATGAACTTTTTGATCTTTTTTCAAATATTTTTATTTCGGTTTATTTTGATATTATTCTGCTAGTTGTATAAATGTTCATTGGTTTTACATCTTATTGTGTAAAATTTTTGGGTAGTTCACAAATATTCTGTTTATATCAGTTCCCATTCTGCTTTGCCTTCTCGTGTTTACTGCGACCTCCACGATTGTCTTGTCTTGTCTTGATGTGTGGTTGTCCTCTCTCGGTCCTGGGGTGCACCTCTGATGCTCTTACAGAGCTCATTAGTCACCTCTGATTAGCCTGTGATCTCCTTGCTTTTGGTTCTGGCGCCATCTGGAGTGCTGAGTCATACACAACTCCAGGTAAGAGACACCTGCTGTCTCATTGGGACACATACACACCCACACTGCAAAATTCTGGAACTAATGACGGAAAGGTCTAAATGTGCCATATATAAGCCTTTCTCTTAAGTTTAAAACTGTCTGAAAAATATACCACTTAAGGTAAAGCTAATTCTGCTTTCAGGAATGGCTAGAACGAGAGGTTGTGTTATTTGTTTGCTTCTTCAGAATATTCTTTATATAAAGGACACCTTAGAAATCATATGCTCAAATCCTCTGATTTCATAGGTCAGGAAGGTAAGACCTATGAAAGTGTGTGTCTTCCCATGGTCCTTCATGGTCACTACGCCTTCAGCCACCTTGAGAACATGGATGGTATCATTTCCACATAGTACCTCCAGGTTCTAGGCTGGAGCTTTTGAAATAGAAGGTTTTGAATAAATCATGCAAAGTAGAACTGGACTGTTTAAACTTTTAGTAATGTGTTGAGATTTCCTTACTAATACTTGTAGGCTTACCTTAATTTTTGCATGCATCATGTTATAATAAAATTTCTAGAGCACATTTATGGAAATAAACAAGTTTTGTTTTCTGAAAATGAGCAGAGAAGAAGTGCACTGACAGGTCTAATTAGGTTTCTGTGATCTCTCTCAAGAGCTGTGCCCTCAAATCCCCGTGGCTGTGTGTAGGCAGCCCCAACTGGAATATCACATGCCAGTGAATTAGAGTCATGAATCAGGCTCTCTGCCTGGTCCATCCACCAGCAGTACTCACAGTGCCTTTACCCATCTCCAGGATGGTAAACCCAAATGAGCACGAAACTCCTTTTTTCTGATGGTCAGTTTGAAATACGACATTATAGAATACTGTATTAAAGAACTTCAAATGACTATGAGAAGGTAGATTTTTCAGAGTATTCAATCCATGGAACTAAAGCGTCATCAAAGAAACTTAATATACACGGCAACAATGAAATGGGTAAAGAAACCTTTACAAGCCTGGATCTTAGTTGTGTTTCATGGAACGATTTATTGTAAAGTGATAGCCTAAGACAAGTATGTTTTTTGATCAAATGAACATGTGTGGTGAATTGTGCCGTTTCTCTGAGGATGCTCTAAAAGACTCGGTACACTGCCAAAGTACATAAATTCTATCACTGTCATGCAAGGTAGAATGACAGATAAATTCTGAAAACTTCTATTAATTAGTTTTGTAATAATAATTAAGAAACACATGGGGTTAATACTGGCTTTTCAGAGTTTCTTTTACTAGAGGTGTGATTATTGATCATAAGGTGAGTCTTGTGTTGCTTCAGAGAAAAACTGCCAAATTATATTCCAAAGTAGCTGTACTTGCATCCTCCCGGCAAGGAATGAGCATTTCTATTGTTCCTCATTCTCCAGAAATTGTCATTGTCATTGTTTTAGAGTTTAGCAGGTTCAGTAGGTATACAGTGCTGTCTCATTGTTGTGTTACTTTTGAAGTATCCCAATGATAGAGAGTAGGGGGAGAGGGAGGGGAAAAGAACAGGTGGTTGCCTCTCATGGTGCCCTGAATAGGGATGGAACCTGAAAGATCCACACACCAGGCTGATGCTCTATCCACTGAACTGACTGGGAACTGACAGAAGCTGAGAGTTCTCCTGGAGAGACTGGGTATACCTCAGCATGGTGTCAACCCAATGGTCAACTTTGAAACTTTGAGCAAGTTTAGTAACCCCACTGAGGCTCACATGTGACTCTTGTTACAAGGAGGACATTCAATTCTATTGTAAAGAGTTGTAGCTCTACGCTTTAAACAGTGTTAGCATTCAAAAAGTTATTTTCTGTAGACCGTCTGCACATATATCGATACTCATAAGACAACACATCACTTCAGGGTCTTAGCACATAACAGCGTTCGGCTGCCTATCTTACTTTGAGTAGGGCTCCATGGCGAGAGAGCCTAGGAGCCGTGCCAGACTTGCCCAGACTTGGTGGGAACCGCAGAACCACCTCTCACGCAGTCTGTGACTTTGGATAAGTCCCCAGACATCTGGGAACCTGTCTCCTGAGCTATATATTAAGTGTGCAGGAGGTGGGCAGGGATGATGGATGCTAGACCCACAGCCCGGGACCAGGCAGGGATTCCACCCCTGCACAATGATCATTTGTATTATTCTCATTATTCCAGAAAATATCTTGTAAATAGTTTGCTTGGTGATGGAAACTGTTTCTTTTTAATAAAATCTCAATTTTACAAAGGCTTATAGGTGCCTCTATTTTCTTTATTCCACAGAACAGGGAGTGTGGTGAGGATAATATTTAGATAATCGGCAAATCTCTTATGCCAACATTCATTGCCACGTTTTCTTTTTCCTCCTTTCAACTTTCCCTTTTTCTTCCAATGTTTAGGTAAAATAAGAGTTTTGAGGCTTCAAACACATCTGCAGCCTTCTTGTCACAGATTGAAGACTAAGATGAACCCAGGCCGGCTCTGAACTTTTATAGGGCTCAGTAGAATGAAAGCCAGGTCAGAAAAGAAAGAGTGAGTGCTCCCTGGGATCCCTGGGGCTGCCTGGGGCAGCGGATCCATAGGGGAGCCTGGGGAGGACCACAGGGAAGGGTGTAACCCATGCCCCTGCTGCCATGTGGAGGGCCTGGCTAGAGCAGGCCTAGCTCAGTGGGAAGAACGGAGGTACATTACCCTAGTGGGACCCTCCTGCTCAGCAAGGTCATTCTCATGAGCCCTGAGGGGACTGGCCCTGGGATCCCTCCCAAGAAGGAGCTGAGACTACCAAGCCTAGAAGACCAGAGACCACAGTAAGCCTGGTTCCCAAAAGAAGTAGAGATGAGTCCTGTGGGCCCTGAGCAGGAGTGAAATGTTTGCTGATGAGGGACAGGATTGAGGAGCGGCTTGTGCTAAACAAGGGGGACAGTGACATTGCTCTGCTAAAGGCCCATGCAGTTGGACCAGACTGAAGTGGCCACTTCATTTTAATTCAAAACCCTCAGCACCAGCCCTGTCCACCTAGTGACCACATAATCATCTGGCTGCAGACATGGATGGAACGTGCCGGTATGGGTGAGAAGCATCTGCACTGGGAGAGTGGGTTTTCTCCAAGCAGCTGGGGGCACCGGGGTGGGAGTCAACAACGTGCAGAGTCAGCAAAGTTCCCTCCTGCTCAGTGTTGCCTGGATGCTGAGCTTACATGCCCACCACTAGATGGAGCCAGTTCCACAGAGCCCAGGACCTCACTCTGGCACCATGCCCCTTTCCACAAGGTTACCCTCAAGCAGAATGCAGCAGAGAGAGGCTCCTGCATATGTGGGCTCTCACCCTCCGACCAGGAACATGGCTTCCCTAAGGGTGTACTGACCTCAGGGAGCTCTGCTCTGCAAATTCCCAAAGGCCTCGAAATCAAAGGCAGGCTTGGGAAGGGGGAGGTGTCTGGTCTGGAAGGGATAGGATGATGAAAACATTAGCTGCAGACACAAAAGATCGAGCAAATTACCTTCATTTCTCAGCTACTTTTATTCAGGCATGACAGGATTTTAGTCCATGCTCGGCTTTGAATAACCCAGCCAGTGTTAGAGATGTGATGCAAAGCCTAGACTTGGAAGAGCCAGGATCCAAGCCCTGGGGCACCTGTACCGAGAGTGGTTCCCAGAACACCAGAGGACCGTCTCTGTGATCGCAGTGACTCGGTGCTCAAGGATGTGGTTCGCAGAGCACTCCTCGGAGGTTAGAGGACCTGAGTGTGACTCCTGCACCTTCCCTGAGTGACTCCAACTCATTATGTTTCTGAGTCTTCATCTTTCCAAGTATAAACTGAGATGGATAATTTAATACCAGCCTCATTTAATCATTCATTCACCAAATATTTATTAAGCTCCTGGCACAGGTGAGCATGAGTCTACTGGGATTGAGAGATGAAAATAAATAAAATGATTGAATGTACAATAAGTTGTCAGGTAGTGATGAATGCCAAGTTATTGTCTGGGGTGACTTCAAGTGCCTGTGGGAACCTCTGAAGGTCCCGACTTGTTTTCTGGGCCCTTAGATACCTATAGGGTGGGGGGAAGACTGGTGACTGCTGAATGTGGCTGTCCTGAAAGCTGGGCCACCAGCAGAACTTGGTTTCGGTTCAAATGGAAGGTAATGTGAGCATCTGTAAGGAAACTGAGTTTTCCAAAGAGCAGAAGTTCCAGAGGTCTGACCTCAGCTCTGTCCTCAAAGCTGGGGACCTGGTACGTTCCCAGGGAGCTGTGGGGAGGGCTGTGTTGGATCTCGGTGTAGAGGTATAGAGATGACATGGGCAAGGTGGATGAGCGGTCAGCAGCCCACCACGGGCTTTGGGTGGTTCTGATTGGAGGAAGGGGCCCAGGTAATGGAACCTTGAGGGGCGACCTCATTTCCTTGGTGACAGGGCCCAACAGAATTTAGAATCTAGTAACCAGGCACCCCTGTCCAGCTCACTTGACTGGCGACGGTCAAGAGAGCAGGATGTTTTGTGGCTGTCTACCGCATTTCCGAGGCTCTGGGCTTTGGAAAGCCCCAAGTGAGGGGTGTTTCTCCTGCCGTAGATATCGGCACAAACCTTGGCTCCGATGCTTCTGGCCATTTGGCATGAGGCAATCTCAGGTAATAGAGGGCAGCCCGGAGCAGGCCAGTCCAGGCCAGGCCCCAACTGGGATCCTCTCTGGGCAGCCCCATACCATAGCCCTTATCCTGGTGTGTGTGCTGGAGGTGGTGAGGGAAAGGGTGGGCTGAGGGGCCAGTCCTGGGCAGCAGCAGGTCATTGGGCGTCCAAAGCCTGGCAGGTCTGTCATGTTCATTGCCCAGGTCATGGTTGGCAGGAAGGGAGGCTGAGTGCTGGGGACTGAGCTCCTCTACTCACTTGTTAATTATTTCCCTCGAGGTGTCTGTCATTTCGTGCCTCCCCCGGCTGGAAATCTTTGCGGAGGCCCCTGTGTGTCTGATGTGAACAGCAGAATCTGTGGTGGGTGTCCCCAATGGGTATGCCCAGAGAGCTTCTGACTCCTCCTGGCCCGGAACCGGGCTCTGTCTTTGTAGAGCTCAACCGAGGAGGAGAGCGTGGAGGAGCTGACTGATGGGTTCACCTACGCCAAATCCTGGTACCAGGTGCAGAAGCACCAGGCCCCCAATACCAACCATTACTGGTCTGAGGTGAGAGCAAACTCAGGGGGTCTCCACACCAGAGCCCCATGATGACCAGGGAGGACCCCAGACTCAAATCTGAGGATTTCCCTGGGGACCCCCAGGGCTTTCCCATTGCCCCATGCACAAAGGAATCTGGGACTCCCCTTCTCCCACCAACAACATGGGAGAGTAGGAAGACACTCTCACATGTTGTGGGAACGTTAGAGGAAAAAAGGATGTTGTCTCACTTCACTGTAGACCACGAGCACATCTGCATTTTGCTGTTTTGTTGTTCTCACTACCTGCCCCAGGTATCCTGTGGGGCAGTAAGCTCCACGATCCTTGCAGACCTTCGCCCAGTCTACACATCAGCACACATATAAAGGGTGCGAATGGAATAAGCTATTCCCTATGTTTCTCAGAACAGATCCCGGGGCCCTGCCAGGTCAGGAGCTGTGGCTTCACTTGTGTTCATAATATTCCATAAGGAAGGACGTTTATCACAGCCTCTCAAAGCCACCGGACCTTGACATAGTTCAGCTGAGGTGCCATTTCAGCAGTGCTGCTGGAAATACTTCAGTGTGTCCTAACGGCCTGTGTGAGTTTGCTCAGGCTGCCATAGCACAGGGCCCCATCAGGTGGCGTAAACACCAGACATTCTTGTTCTCACCATTCTGGAGACTGGAAGTTCAGATGAGGGTGTCGGCAGGGCTGTTTCTCCTGAGGGGTCTCTCCTTGGCTTGTAGATGGCCATCTTCTCTCTCTGTGTCACATGGACTGCCCCTCCTCTTCAAAAGACACCAGTCGTATTGGATTAGGACCCACCCAAGTGAACTCACTTAAACTTAATTACTTCTTAAAAGTCTATAGATCCAAATACAGGCATGGTCTGAAATTTGAGGGGTTACGACAGGTTGGAATTTGGATGACACAATTCAGCCCAAAATATATACTGTCCCCAGGTGGAGATATCTGCCCAGGTTTGGAACTGCTCTTGGAAGGACATGACATGTAAAATTTTCACAGCTGCAGACAGCTGCCAAATCAAAAAGGCGCTAGCAATGACAATGCCAACGGCAGTTTTTGATGACGGCTGCTGCCTTGCTCCCAGCCTGGCCCAGGGATTTCCCCTCTTTTTCCATGTTCACCTGTCTGACGTCAAGCTGTCCGAGGCAATCACAGTGTCCCTTAATTTTCAGTTGCCTCGTGGGTACTTTGAGGCACCTCTGCTTCTCAGCCGCCACCTGGGTTTTCTCCTTCCTGAGTCACGGGCTCTGATTCCTGTCTGGTCATCGGCTTTCTCCAGTCTGGACTCTCCAGGCATTTGCTTCTTTGTGGAATCTGGGATCTCGATGATGAGGGTCTCAGGATACCTTTTAGTGTAAAAGGAGGAGAAGTAAATGTCTTTTCTGGAGGCAGTGGTTTTCATAGGCTGTGTCTTTCCTGTACACGCTCTCTAAACTAGGGCGGGACAAGGTTCCCCACACCCTTTCTGTCCCTGTCAGCAGAGATAAGTCTCAGGTAGCTGAGAGGGAACATCCTGCAGGACAGCCCTCACTTCTGACCTGCATGACCTGAGCAGACTTTCTACATCCCTAAGCCTCTGTGTTCTCATCTCCATAATGGAGATGTCTGTTGAGGACTTGTGGGGACAATGTTTTCCATACATACTATCAATACAAGGAGGTCTGATGTTTCTCGGCTAAAAAGGTGCCTAGCAGGTCACACCAAACTTAAATGGTACTTTTAAAACCCAGAACCGTGTTCCATGTGGGCACTCCTGTCCCTCCTCTTACAAATGTCCCCGAGGCCTGGGAGTTACTGGGTGAGCTCCAGCCTCAGTCCTGCTGGTGATTCAAAGGGATGCCACTGACTGGATGTCCCTCCTCGCCCCTCCACCCCCAGTGTGCAGAAGAAGAATTAACTCTTAACCTACGTGAGTGCTGCAGGATGCGGGCCCTCCAGGAGGCACTGTGGAGATGGTGGTGGCATCCGTACCAGCTTACCCAGGGGAGACGTCGACCACATCTCACCTTCATGTCCATCCACCCGGCCTTCTCCAGAGCCCAAGCAGTTCCTGGACCAGCTGTTTACTAGGTGAGCACACGCCCCCCTTCTTTGGCACAGTGGTGACTCTGCCCACTGCTAGCTCTGTGTCTTGAAAATGTCACCACATGTGTCTGAGTTTCAGTGTGCTCCTCTGAAAAGTGGGGTGGTAGAGGACGAACCTCATAGGGTTCTGTAGGGGCCACTGTGGGACAAGCCATGGCAGGTGCTACCTGCTGTCTGGCTCCGCAGAGAGGGCTGCTGGACGTGCTGTGGTTCTGTGGCCGTTCTTTCTCTCCCCTGAGAACAGTCACCTGTCTCACCCATCAGTGGCCTGTGGCATCTGAGTTTGGAAAAGTCCATGGGAAACAACCTGTTAAGCAGTTCGACACTTCACCTTAGCCGGTCTTGTCCTGGTCCTTGGTGTAGCCAGATTAAGGATCTCTGGGGATCGCAAGGGCCCCGGGCCACTCAGATACCTGGGAGGGCCCCTGGCTGGAGTTCACTTCCTCGGCAATGTGTGGTAAGCTCTTACTATCACCAGGCACTTTGTCGACACTTAGCACAACTCAGTGAATAAGCAGACACAATCCCTGGGCCTCAGTGCTAGTCAGTGAGTCGGACAGTCACAATAGACGTCATTCGCAGGTCCTGTCCACCATCCTTCAGATCTGATGCCATGAGGCTCTTCTATACATCTGGAGGAATACCTCCTATAATGACCGGGGTGACATACCACAGGACCAAATGAAAAAGTGAGTGGTCCTTGGGTCCAGAAAGGAGGCCTCCTGTGACAACAGAGCGAGGACTGGGAGGGGGGAGTGCCTGGCAGAACGGTGATCTTACACACCTGCTGATTCCCAAGGGAGGACTGAGGTCTGGTAAGCTGCCACTCCAGGAAGACAAGGTCAAAGGAATTGTGAATGAGGCCAAGCCCCAGAACCAGAGGGGAGGCTAGGATGAGTTGTCCCCTCAAAGTCCCATGCCCACCACAGACCCATCCCGCTCTGCCAGTTCCTCCACATCCATCACCTGACCACCTCGCCAGGCTCAGAACAGAACTGAGGTGAGCAGCCTGCTCACAGCTGTCTCAATCCTCAGTCCCGATGCCCATATGCAGAGAGGGCTGGGGTGGGCAGTGTACTGGACCTTCAGAACTGGCAGTGGGAGAAAGGAGACTACTCACACAGACTCTGTGTTAAACCTGTGGGATCAGTAGGCCTGCTGCTCCCAGGACAGCCACAGGGTTGGGGTGGCACTGGGCTGTCCCCTGGAGAGCCACCACAGGCTTACAGAAGGGCCCGGTTCCAAGGAAGGGTGCATGGGAGAGCAGTGTGGAAGGACAGACCAGGTATCTGACTCTGCTGCCCACCTGCCTCCCCCAGGGCCATTGCTTCTGTGATGGGAACCTGGCCGGACCAGCTACAACATTTTGGCCAGCCCCTGCTTGCACCCTGGTTCCAGGTGAAGCAGGCCTTCGTGGAGGTCATCTGCCCTGTCTCACAGCGTGAGGGCCATGTCCGAATTCTTTGCATAGAGCTGGAACATCTAGAGCCCTCGAAGGCAGAGCTGGAAGGTGAGGGGACTGCAGTCTGGGAAGATGGTGGGGTGGGGTGGAGCGAGGGCAATGCGGCGGGCTCATGGGCGAGCTCCCCTAAAGGTAAGGGCATCTTTCCTGTCTCTAGAAAAGCAACGGGAAAGTCAAGTGTGTGTATGAACCTGTCTCTTTACCCTGCTCCAGAATCACCTCCAGAGTTCCAGAACACAGAGCCAGAGGAAGGGCCCGCTCCAAGGCTAGAGCCTGGTCCAGCTGTGCTAGGGCTGAAGTCAGTGTCCACTTCTACCACCCCCTCCAGATCTGGAGCACGCACTGACCTCATCTTCAGCCCCCGGGCCAGCTCTCCAGCTGGGGCCTTCGGGACCAGAAGCTCTGATCCCAGTTCTAACAATAGAGCCAGCTCCATCCCCAGCACCAGAAGACCGCTGTGCTGTGACCACTGAGCAGCTAAGGAGGAGAAGTGTTGACATCCTGACCTTCCTCCAAGACTGGTGGCAGAGCAACTGACAGCGATGGACGTGGTGAGCACCTGGGCTCTCAGGGTGGGGCGGGACAGGCCTCCCTCTGCAGTCTGCTGCCGAGCCACCTTGTCCTGATCCAGTCTCCTACGATCTGGAAACAAATCGCAGCTCCACCACTCACCACCCATGGGTCCTGGGCAACTTTCTCCACCCCCACGCCTCCACTGTTCACCTGCGGACAGTGGAAGTTGGACATTCACAGGATCCATGGGTGCAGAGGGGCTGAGCAGATGAGAGGAGGCAGATCACACAGGAAGCTGGGGGTGGGTCCTGTTCTGCTGGGTGGGAGGGGAGCTCACTGTGTGCAGCCATGTCCATGGGTCTCCCAGCCATCCTGCCAGGAGGCTCAACAGCCTCGGCACTTATTAGGCACCTGATGTGTACCACACTTAACTACAAGGGAGACAGACAAAGCCTGTGGTTGTAGCCACCACGGGGAGTGTGAACTGACTGGGGATTCAGACCAGAGGAGCCATCGGATGCTGGAGGGTGGGCCCTTGGGATGAGCAGACTGAAGCTGCATCCTGGAGCTTGGAGCTAGTGAAGATGGGCTGGGGAAGACACTCCTGTTTCTTTCCAACCTGTCTTGTGACCTGGGTCACACAGTGCTGGTGCCCTTGGTGAACAGAAAATAAATCCCAGGCACTCCAAGGCTCAGGCCTATTCCTCAGCTTCCTGAGCTTCAGTGTTGACCAGTGGCCCCTGCAGGGGACTGGGGTACAGTGAGCTGGGGTGTGGCAGGGGTGGGTGACACTCCCTTTCTCCCCAGGAGCTGTTCAAGAAGGTAGTGCCCCACCAGTGCCGGGCATCTATGTGGTCCCAGAGGAACAAGCCTGGCAAGGAGCACCTGACATCCACTGTGTGCGCCACTGTTAAACATTTAATTGTGTGGTCACCTGTGTGATCACCACCTGCCTTGGGGACCCAAGCATGAAGGCCCGGGACAGGGCCAAAGTGGTGGAGCACTGGATTAAGGTGGCCAAGGTATGTGGTGGGCGGCCCAGCGGAGACCCATCTAGAGCCTTGAGCAACGCCGCTGCTGCTTCCCCAGTGCCCAGGGCTGAAGTCTGAGCTCTGAGCGCCGCGGTCCTTTCTCTGCCAGGGGCATGCTGACTCTTGACCCACAGGTCCCATTCGTGCGGAATTTCAGTTCCTACTGGCTTTGCCTTTGGTTGAGCTAAAATCCTCCTGTCTGTGAGTGTTGGTCTTGGGTCTGAAATGAGCCCACCCTGAGCATCTGTCCACCAGCAGGCGGTGTGGTCAACTGAGGGGGGACGGATGCAAGAGCTCCCTCCCAAGCTTATCTCCCCTCCCCCAGAGTGCAGAGCCCTCAGGAACTTCTCCTCCCTCCAACGCCATTCTCTCAGCCCTGCGGAGCACGTACCGTCCATCGTCTACAGAAGACGTGAAGAAGGTTTCCAGGTGAGTAGGCCTCTCCCCATAGGAGGATGGGGGTGAGGAACCCCCATATGTCTCCCAGTGTCCCCGCAACAGCTGGCACCTACTGGGGAGCAGCCAGCTCTGGGGACAAGGACTGGGTGGTGGGTGGGGTCGCTCAGCCTCCCTGGGACCTCAGGGTTCCAGTTCTGCTGCAGAAATCAGTTTCCTAAAATGTCGGAGACTGCACTGAGCCAAACTGAAGATCTTCAAGTGTCTATAGCACCAGAACCCTGTGCCCAGTGAACCCCAAACTGGTCAAAACAGAGCTTCCCCATGAGATGGGAATGGAGGCCCAGGTGTCCAACATCAGAGCCCGCCCAGTCCCAGGGAGACATTCCTCTCAGAGGAACCCAGTGAAAACCCTCACCTCTGCGGTTTGAAACATTAGACTGCCAAAAGGAATTTACCCTTAAACACTGCCTTCCCGCACGCAGTATTCCTAACTGTCTTTCCCTCAACCCCCCCCCCCCCCAGGAGGAACAGCTATACAATGCAAAAGCTGTGTAAGGAAGAAGACCGCTCAGGGATCAGGGGACTGCTCATAGAGGTAGAGCAGAGGCTGGAGGTCTGGAAAGAGAGGAGGGTGGGAGGGACGGGGGACTTGCAGGATGTGGCTTTGATAGTTTGTTACTTGAGGATTCTCTGAGAATTTTCACCCTGTCTGTCCCGATTAACAGGTAGAGGGATCTGTTTGGTCTGTGGGCAGGTGGGAGGCAGTTCGACGGGCAGGAGGCCCTGGTCGTGGCGTGAAGCGGTGGTGGCTGAGCTGTCCCAGGTCGGGGAGCACAGCCGGCAGGCTGAGTGGGTCTCTGGCTCCCAAGCTGGGCCCTCCCACTGGCACTTAGCTTCTTCCAGGCTGCTGGGTGGGTGGGGTGGGCGGGGTACTTTTCTTCCCTAAAGCAGCCAGCCTGTCCTCAGGAAGCCAGGCCCCTGTGGCTCCTTCTGTCTTCACCACACCTCCAAGGGCTGGGCCCCCTGCTTGCCCAGGGTTGGGCACTGTAGGGGATTCCCGCGGGCCAGGTGAACAAAAAGACTGCTTGGCCTCAGGCCCCAGTTGCTGGCCCAGAGACAGAGAGTGTGCGGCCTGTGACTTCCCACTGCCCTTCTTGCCCTCTCTGCGTCAGTCCCAGTCAGAATTCTCACCTGGCCCAGTGGGCAATAACACGCCCCAGGTGGCTTCTGAGAGGTATCCAGGGAATATGCATTGTTAGTAGGTCCTCCCTGAACAGACCTCAGAAGCTTCACATCAACATGGAGACCAAGGATCCTGTCACCTCCCACCCGGACAGTCAGATGGGGCACCTTGGGGGTCCCGTCCCTGAGTGGGTGAAGAAAGACTGCTGGGCAGGGGAAGGTCCTGAGGCATTCCTTGGGGAGGTGAAGGCTTGGCATGGCCCGGGGTCCAAACTGGTGGGCAGAGACCCCAGTGGGGTAGGGTGAGCAGCAGATGCTCAGTCAGACTCCTAAGACATCCTCATCCACGGTTTGGCCCAGATGGGCGCCTGGCCACAACCAGAGAGCCCAGAGGACAAGGCTCTGGTCGGTGGGGCTGGGAGTGAGGTGAGGTCACATGGGACTGAGCCTCTGCCCCTCTGGCTGGAAGGGGCCGGTGGCCTCTCCTCTGCGGGCCCTGCGCCAGTCACTGTCCCTTGATGGCTTCTGTCTCCTCCTGTGGGAAATGGAGGAATGACCATCCTATGCTGCCGACCTCACAGAGTGATCATGAGGTTCAGGGAGGAAAAGACTGCAGGGCTTTCTTCCCTGTTCCACCTGGACAGTGAGGGCGAGGACAATGATGACAGTAATGGGACACTGAGTCCTCATGAGAACCTGTGAGCTAGGTGGCAGCCTCTCACTTTCCAGAGGAGGAAACGGGTTGGGGAGGCCAGGGCCCAGGCCTAGGGTCCCAGGCCGAGTGAGTGTTGGAGCTGGGAGTGTTTCAGTATGAGTGCATGCTGGAGTCAGAGTGGCACTGGTGTCAGCTGGCTGGGTCAGATGTCCGGGGTCTGAGGTCAGGGCTGGGTTGGGAAATGGGGTGAGGGGAGTACACCCTCAGTGACCCTGTCCTGGACCCTGGCAGGAGCAGCCCTCCAGGCTTGCCACTCTGATCCTGAGACTCAGGGGAGCTCAGAGGAAGCTGCCAAAAAAGGTGAGCGAGCCTGTCTGCCTGCGGGGGCGGGGGAGGGGGGGGAGGGCTCCCAGCTGGAGGCTCCTCCCTCCTGCAGGCCCACCTCCTGTTCCCACAGAACCTAAAGCCCTTTATTGGAAGTGACCAAGAGGAGGGCCTGGAAGGCCTGGGGCAGGATGGATAAGGAGGTGGGGCTGGGCCCAGGACCACAGACCCTGTGATTTGCATAGAGTAGGCCCTGGGAGGTGATTCTGTGGAGTCCTTGGAGAGTGAGGGCAAGGACAATTGAGGGCAGGGTCAAGGGTCCTGGGCTGCTCCATGTGGGAACCCAGGGGTGGGCCAGGAGGCTGAGGGGGGGAGGCTTTCAGGGAAGGTCTGCGGGGGCAACTGGAGCAGGGGCTCATCCCACCCTCACCTATTTGGCCTAGTGTGTCCCCTTCCTTGGCACGTTTTTGTCTGACCTGGATAAGCTGGGCACTGCCATGGATTGTGTGAAGGTTGGTGACCTGGGCCTGGGCTGGGGTCATCAGCATTGGCATTTGGGGAGAGATAGCCCCTATACTGAGCCCTGAGTTCCCAGCACAGCCGCCCTGGGTGCTGCGGTGTTGTGTCCATTATAAGGGTTTATGTCCCCACACCCTCTGGAGCCCAGAGCCTGGCCTGGGTCCAGGTCCTGTCTTTCTGTATTCCCGCCCCCTCCTGGAACCTGGTGGGAGTGCAACACAAGAAGGGGTGGCATGGGGCTAGTCATGACCAGGGCGCTCCTGCTGATGGAATTTGGCCATCTGTCTTCGTCTGTCTTCCAGGGGACTCACGTCAGCTTGGAAATAGAGAAGGAGGTGAGAGCTGGGGCCCTTCCTGCAGGCAGGGAGGGGAGGGAAGTCAGAGACCCCCTGGCCAGTACTCTCCTGGGCTCCATCCCCAGCCTCTTACACTTATTGGGAGAGTTGGGTAACAGAGTGGGAGGCCCCTCAAACTGGTGGCAAACGGGAGGGGACAGCATCAGGATAATTTCCTGGAGGAAGCGCTGAGGATGCTCATCTCTGAGCACAGGTAGGGCTTGGATGGAACTAGGGGGATAGGAGGGTGCCCATGTGTGCCAAGTCCCAGGATAAATCCCCTACCCACTCCCGACCCCCACTCAGGCCATAACTGTATCCTCTCTCGTTCCCTCCCACCCCAGGAACAAATGTCCTGGAGGAGATAGTCCTACGGCAGGAGGTGGCCGAAAAATACAAATTCGAGCCCAAGGAGCAATTCGTGTCTGGTTCCAGCCCAGGAGCAGCTCAGCGAGACTGAGAGGTGAGGCCCAGCAGGAGCTGGGCGTGAGCAGGGGTGGACTCCCTGCTGACCAGTCCAGAAAACCTGTGTCCATGGCTCCCTGGCCAGCCCAGACCTTGTTGTGTAGCAAGTCCTGGGACACCTGAGCCGTGCCTCCTGGGTGGTCGGGTCACAGGTGTCATTCTGTCCTATAGTTACATCCTATCCTGCCAGCTGGAGCCTCGGTCCTAGCAGGCAGCAGAACACTCCAGGCCAAGAACTCTAAAGGGCTTTGAGCTTCATTCTGAGAAGGAAAAGAAGTCATCAGAAGATTGAAAGCACAATTGCAAATGATTCTTTTTTCTTTAAACTTATCTATTTATTTTTATTTAATATTTACATTTTAGATATTTGAAGTATTTATTTACCAATAATTTTTTTTAAATAAATTTTTATTTAATGGGGTGACATCAATAAATCAGGGTACATACATTCAAAGAAACATTTCCAGGTTATCTTGTCATTTAGTTCTGTTGCATACCCATCACCCGAAGAGAGATAGCCCTCCGCCACCCTCCATCCAGTTCTCTCTGTACCCCTCCCCCCTCCCCTTTCTCCCTCTTCCTTCCCCTCCCCCCCCACCCCCCGTAACCACCACACTCCGTCCATGCCCTCTTAGTTTCACTTCTATGTCCCACCAATGTATGGAATCCTGCAGTTCCTGTTTTTTTTTTTTTCTGATTCGCCCATTTCACCCCACACAATGCTACCAAGGACTCCACCATTCCACTGCAAGTGATCCGATGTCATCATTTCTCCTAGCTGAATAGTATACCATGGTGTATATGTGCCCCATCTTCCTTCATCCAGTCCTCTATTTTTTTTTGACAGTGATTATAAAGCCTTTAAGCAAACTCTTGGCCAATACAGCAAGAATCCATAAAAGAGTAGTTGTCCTTAAACATGTTCACCAAGTCCAAGTTGGCCCCCATCACCATGCCAAATCCCTGAAAAATGCAACCCAACCACAGTTCAGTCTGTTAGGAGCTGTCACAGGAGCAGGAGTCCAGGAAAGTTCCCACACAGGAAAAGTCCGCATGGCACTGGAATTGTTGTCACCATTCTATACTTTGCAGGCTCATGTCCAATTCCCAATGACCGCTGCTTCTAGCTGGTAATGATTCAGGTAGACTGGAAAAAGCCATTTGCAGCATGCGGTGATATGGAGCTTCTGTTCTCCTCTGCCTGGAGAGATAAGACCAAGTTGCTTTTTCCCCTGGAGCTCTGTGACTGTGGCCTGGTAAAGAGAACCTTGGGATACACTAAGCTAGGTGGCAAAGGTAAATTCATAATACAAGTTGGCAAAGGAGGAAAGAGAGCTCTAAATTAGAGTAGTCCCAGCCTGAAATATGAGTGGGGCATTGATTACCAATAATTTTTACAGAGAAAAGAGCTGGCAAATTAATATAGAATGCTCCCATGTACCTTTTTACCCCAGACATTTAAGTAATATCACTGAGAGTGATAACATAGTCATTGAACCAATAAATTAACCTAGGACAATACTATTAAACAAATATAGAACTTATTTGAATTTCACCAGTTTTTCCAGTAAACAACACAACCATAAAAAACTGAAAAATATCAGTGAATATCAAACCTCATGATATATGTTTCTATGTACAAACAATAGGAGACATTAAGAAGGAAAAATGTTCCATTTTCTTTAAAGGATTTAAGACTGCATATATCAAAAACATCATAGACATGACAGAAAGAAACTGGGAAATTTCTTGAAATTCCAGTTTATTGGGGTGTTATGGTTAACAAGCCCATATAGATTTCAAGAGTACATTTCTATAGTACATGAACTGTGTATTGCATTGTGTGTCTACCACCAACACTAAACCATCTTAGGTAACCGTATGTTGGAAAAGATTCCTTCAAATAATCTCATTGACGGCCTTGCCTTTTCATGAACTTTATCCTCATGGAAAACATGCTTGGTTACAAATCTGTCCTCATGGAAACTCTTAGCTTTCAGGTAAAAGTTTATAAACTAAGAATCTTCAAATATTAAGAGTAGCACCAATAAATACCATACTTTTGCTGAGTGATGCCATACATTTCCACAGCAAGAGTAGGAATTACCTTTATGCTTGTTTAAATGATGAGAAATAGAAGATAGTAATGGTAGAACTAGCTCCCTGGGGTCCCCACTTCCAAGATGACCAAGGAGAGAAGAACAACCGTCATGCCAAAAAAGGCTGTGGCCACGTGCAGCCTAATTCTTTTGCACCAGCTTAAGGACAAGGCCATTAAGAAGTTCTTCATTCAAAACATAGGTAGAGGCCGCAGCTGTTAGGGGCATTTCAAGGCGAGTGATCTTCAATGCTTTTGCGCATCTCAAGCTGTACGTGAAACATGGCCCTGGCGGAGAAAGGGGGCTCATCCTGTACTCCTGTTATTGTTGGACACGATCTTCTGTGCTTGGACAGTGTCTAGGTTTATTCCAGCTTTGCCAGGGGTGAACACAGGCATTCTGATGTAGACGCTGGCTGGAAGAGTGCTCTGTGGATAGAGCAACGACCAGGGTATGGACGTCTGGGTTTAATTTCCGGTCAGGGCACACAGGAGAAGTGACCATCTGTTTCTCACCCCATCCCTCTCCCTCTCCTCTCTCTCTCTCCTTCTCACAGTCAGTGGCTTCATTGGTTCAAGGGTCCCCACTGCAGCCCAGGGAGATAGCTCGATTGGAGCACATCAGCCTCAGGTGCTAAAAATAGCTGGGTACTAGGTAGAGCATCAGCCCAGATGCGGGTTGCCAGGTGGATCCCTGTTGGGATGCATGTCGGATTGGGCCTCACTATCTCCCCTCCTCTCCTAAAAAAGAATACACATATTCTAAATTTTGTATGTATGAATTTTGAATCATTTTATCAAGTTCCTTTGGAATTTGGGGAACTCCTTCACTTGCTCCTTTAACAGCTATGTATTGCGCGCCTCCTATGGGCCAAGTACTAGAAGCGCAGTGGACTACCCAAAGAGTTTGTAAGGTGGCAGATTTGCATCCAAGTGTCAAACCACAAGATATAAAACGTGAAG